>NW_027479408.1:0-131189 GCF_051014685.1 Ptiloglossa arizonensis
ATAACGTATAACGTATAACGTATAACGTACAACGTATAACGTATAACGTATAACGTATAACGTATAACGTATAACGTATAACGTATAACGTATAGCGTATAACGTATAACGTATAACGTATAACGTATAACGTATAACGTATAAGGTATAACGTATAACGTATAACGTATAACGTATAACGTATAACGTATAACGTATAACGTATAGCGTATAACGTATAACGTATAACGTATAACGTACAACGTCTAACGTATAACGTATAACGTATAACGTATAACGTACAACGTATATCGTATAACGTATAACGTATAACGTATAACGTATAACGTATAACGTATAACGTATAACGTATAACGTATAACGTATATCGTATAACGTATAACGTACAACGTTTAACGTATAACGTATAACGTAGAACGTATAACGTATAACGTATAACGTATGACGTATAACGTATAACGTACAACGTTTAACGTATAACGTATAACGTATAACGTATAACGTATAACGTATAACGTATAACGTATAAGGTATAACGTATAACGTATAACGTATAACGTATAACGTATAACGTATAACGTATAACGTATAGCGTATAACGTATAACGTATAACGTATAACGTACAACGTCTAACGTATAACGTATAACGTATAACGTATAACGTACAACGTATATCGTATAACGTATAACGTATAACGTATAACGTATAACGTATAACGTATAACGTATAACGTATAACGTATAACGTATAACGTATATCGTATAACGTATAACGTACAACGTTTAACGTATAACGTATAACGTAGAACGTATAACGTATAACGTATAACGTATGACGTATAACGTATAACGTACAACGTTTAACGTATAACGTATAACGTATAACGTATAACGTATAACGTATAACGTATATCGTACAACGTTCAACGTATAACGTATAATGTATAACGTATAACGTATAACGTATAACGTATAAGGTATAACGTATAACTATAACGTACAACGTTTAACGTATAACGTATAACGTAGACCGTATAACGTATAACGTATAACGTATAACGTATGACGTATAACGTATAACGTATAACGTATAACGTATAACGTATACAGTATAACGTGTAACGTATAACGTGTAACGTATAACGTATAACGTATAACGTATAACGTATAACGTATAACGAATAACGTATAACGTATAACGTATAACGTATAACGTATAACGTATAACGTATAACGAATAACGTATAACGTATAACGTATAACGTACAACGTTTAACGTATAACGTATAACGTAGAACGTATAACGTATAACGTATAACGTATAACGTATGACGTATAACGTATAACGTACAACGTTTAACGTATAACGTATAACGTATAACGTATAACGTATAACGTATATCGTACAACGTTCAACGTATAACGTATAATGTACAACGTATAACGTATAACGTATAACGTATAAGGTATAACGTATAACGTATAACGTATAACGTATAACGTATAACGTATAACGTATAACGTACAACGTATAACGTATAACGTATATCCTATAACGCATAACGTATAACGTATAACGTATAACGTATAACGTATAACGTATAACGTAAAACGTATAACGTATAACGTATAACGTATAACGTATAACGTATAACGTATAACGTATAACGTATAACGTATAACGTATAACGTATAACGTATAACGTATAACGTACAACGTTTAACGTATAACGTATAACGTATAACGTATAACGTATAACGTATAACGTATATCGTATAACGTATAACGTACAACGTTTAACGTATAACGTATAACGTATAACGTATAACGTATAACGTATAACGTAAAACGTACAACGTATAACGTATAACGTATATCCTATAACGCATAACGTATAACGTATAACGTATAACGTATAACGTATAACGTATAACGTATAACGTATAACGTATAACGTATAACGTAAAACGTATAACGTAAAACGTATAACGTATAACGTATAACGTATAACGTATAACGTATAACGTATAACGTATAACGTATCACGTATAACGTATAACGTATAACGTATAACGTATAACGTATAACGTATAACGTATAACGTATAACGTATAACGTATAACGTATAACGTATAACGTATAACGTATAACGTATAACGTACAACGTTTAACGTATAACGTATAACGTAGAACGTATAACGTATAACGTATAACGTATAACGTATAACGTATATCCTATAACGCATAACGTATAACGTATAACGTATAACGTATAACGTATAACGTATAACGTATAACGTATAACGTATAACGTATAACGTATAACGTATAACGTATAACGTATAACGTATAACGTATAACGTATAACGTATAACGTATAACGTATAACGTATAACGTATAACGTATAACGTGTAACGTATAACGTGTAACGTATAACGTATAACGTATAACGTATAACGTATAACGTATAACGTATAACGTATAACGTATAACGTATAACGTATAACGTATAACGTATAACGTACAACGTATAACGTATAACGTATAACGTATAACGTATAACGTATAACGTATAACGTATAACGTATAACGTATAACGTATAACGTATAACGTATAACGTATAACGTGTAACGTATAACGTGTAACGCATAACGTATAACGTATAACGTATAACGTATAACGTATGACGTATAACGTATAACGTATAACGTATAACGTATAACGTATACAGTATAACGTATAACGTATAACGTATAACGTATAACGTATACAGTATAACGTATAACGTATAACGTGTAACGTATAACGTATAACGTATAACGTATAACGTATAACGTATAACGTATAACGTATAACGTATAACGTAGAACGTATAACGTACAACGTATAACGTATAACGTACAACGTATAACGTATAACGTATATCCTATAACGCGTAACGTATAACGTATAACGTGAAACGTATAACGTATAACGTATAACGTATAACGTATAACGAATAACGTATAACGTATAACGTATAACGTACAACGTTTAACGTATAACGTATAACGTAGAACGTATAACGTATAACGTATAACGTATAACGTATGACGTATAACGTATAACGTATAACGTATAACGTATAACGTATACAGTATAACGTATAACGTATAACGTATAAAGTATAACGTATACAGTATAACGTATAACGTATAACGTGTAACGTATAACGTATAACGTATAACGTATAACGTATAACGTATAACGTATAACGTATAACGTATAACGTATAACGTAGAACGTATAACGTACAACGTATAACGTATAACGTACAACGTATAACGTATAACGTATATCCTATAACGCGTAACGTATAACGTATAACGTGAAACGTATAACGTATAACGTATAACGTATAACGTATAACGTATAACGAATAACGTATAACGTATAACGTATAACGTACAACGTTTAACGTATAACGTATAACGTAGAACGTATAACGTATAACGTATAACGTATAACGTATGACGTATAACGTATAACGTATAACGTATAACGTATAACGTATAACGTATAACGTATAGCGTATAACGTATAACGTATAACGTATAACGTACAACGTCTAACGTATAACGTATAACGTATAACGTATAACGTATAACGTACAACGTATAACGTATAACGTATAACGTATAACGTATAACGTATAACGTATAACGTATAACGTATAACGTATAACGTATAACGTATAACGTGTAACGTATAACGTGTAACGTATAACGTGTAACGTATAACGTGTAACGCATAACGTATAACGTATAACGTATAACGTATAACGTATAACGTATAACGTATAACGTATAACGTATAACGTATAACGTATAACGTATAACGTATAACGTATAACGAATAACGTATAGCGTATAACGTATAACGTATAACGTATAACGTACAACGTCTAACGTATAACGTATAACGTATAACGTATAACGTATAACGTATAGCGTATAACGTATAACGAATAACGTATAACGTATAACGTATAACGTACAACGTTTAACGTATAACGTATAACGTAGAACGTATAACGTATAACGTATAACGTATAACGTATGACGTATAACGTATAACGTATAACGTATAACGTATAACGTATACAGTATAACGTATAACGTATAACGTATAAAGTATAACGTATACAGTATAACGTATAACGTATAACGTGTAACGTATAACGTATAACGTATAACGTATAACGTATAACGTATAACGTATAACGTATAACGTATAACGTATAACGTAGAACGTATAACGTACAACGTATAACGTATAACGTATAACGTATAACGTATAACGTATATCCTATAACGCGTAACGTATAACGTATAACGTGAAACGTATAACGTATAACGTATAACGTATAACGTATAACGTATAACGTATAACGAATAACGTATAACGTATAACGTATAACGTACAACGTTTAACGTATAACGTATAACGTAGAACGTATAACGTATAACGTATAACGTATAACGTATGACGTATAACGTATAACGTATAACGTATAACGTATAACGTATAACGTATAACGTATAGCGTATAACGTATAACGTATAACGTATAACGTACAACGTCTAACGTATAACGTATAACGTATAACGTATAACGTATAACGTACAACGTATAACGTATAACGTATAACGTATAACGTATAACGTATAACGTATAACGTATAACGTATAACGTATAATGTATAACGTATAACGTATTACGTATAACGTATAAGGTATAGCGTATAACGTATAACGAATAACGTATAACGTATAACGTATAACGTACAACGTTTAACGTATAACGTATAACGTAGAACGTATAACGTATAACGTATAACGTATAACGTATAACGTATAACGTATAACGTATAACGTAGAACGTATAACGTATAACGTATAACGTATAACGTAGAACGTATAACGTATAACGTATAACGTATAACGCATGACGTATAACGTATAACGTACAACGTTTAACGTATAACGTATAACGTATAACGTATAACGTATAACGTATATCGTACAACGTTCAACGTATAACGTATAATGTACAACGTATAACGTATAACGTATAACGTATAAGGTATAACGTATAACGTATAACGTATAACGTATAACGTATAACGTATAACGTATAACGTAGAACGTATAACGTATAACGTATAACGTATAACGTATAACGCATGACGTATAACGTATAACGTACAACGTTTAACGTATAACGTATAACGTATAACGTATAACGTATAACTTATATCGTACAACGTTCAACGTATAACGTATAATGTACAACGTATAACGTATAACGTATAACGTATAAGGTATAACGTATAACGTATAACGTATAACGTATAACGTATAACGTATAACGTATAAGGTATAACGTATAACGTATAACGTACAACGTTTAACGTATAACGTATAACGTAGAACGTATAACGTATAACGTATAACGTATAACGTATGACGTATAACGTATAACGTATAACGTATAACGTATAACGTATACAGTATAACGTATAACGTATAACGTGTAACGTATAACGTATAACGTATAACGTATAACGTATAACGTATAACGTATAACGTATAACGTATAACGTATAACGTATAACGTATAACGTATAACGTATAACGTAGAACGTATAACGTATAACGTATAACGTATAACGCATGACGTATAACGTATAACGTACAACGTTTAACGTATAACGTATAACGTATAACGTATAACGTATAACGTATATCGTACAACGTTCAACGTATAACGTATAATGTACAACGTATAACGTATAACGTATAACGTATAAGGTATAACGTATAACGTATAACGTATAACGTAAAACGTATAACGTATAACGTATAACGTACAACGTATAACGTATAACGTATATCCTATAACGCATAACGTATAACGTATAACGTATAACGTATAACGTATAACGTATAACGTATAACGTATAACGTATAACGTATAACGTATAACGTATAACGTATAACGTATAACGTATAACGTATAACGTATAACGTATAACGTATAACGTACAACGTTTAACGTATAACGTATAACGTAGAACGTATAACGTATAACGTATAACGTATAACGTATAACGTATGACGTATAACGTATAACGTACAACGTTTAACGTATAATGTATAACGTAGAACGTATAACGTACAACGTATAACGTATAACGTATAACGTACAACGTACAACGTATAACGTATAACGTATATCCTATAACGCATAACGTATAACGTATAACGTATAACGTATAACGTATAACGTATAACGTATAACGTATAACGTATGTCGTATAACGTATTACGTATAACGTATAACGTATAACGTATAACGTATAACGTATAACGTATAACGTATAACGTATAACGTATAACGTATAACGTATAACGTATAACGTACAACGTATAACGTATAACGCATAACGTATAACGTATAACGTATAACGTATAACGTATAACGTATAACGTATAACGTATAACGTATAGCGTATAGCGTATAACGTATAACGTATAACGTATAACGTACAACGTCTAACGTATAACGTGTAACGTATAACGTATAACGTACAACGTATAACGTATAACGTATAACGTATAACGTATAACGTATAACGTATAACGTATAACGTATAACGTATAACGTATAACGTATATCGTATAACGTATAACGTACAACGTTTAACGTATAACGTATAACGTATAACGTATAACGTGTAACGTATAACGTAAAACGTACAACGTATAACGTATAACGTATATCCTATAACGCATAACGTATAACGTATAACGTATAACGTATAACGTATAACGTATAACGTATAACGTATAACGTATAACGTATAACGTAAAACGTATAACGTAAAACGTATAACGTATAACGTATAACGTATAACGTATAACGTGTAACGTATAACGTATAACGTATAACGTATAACGTATAACGTATAACGTATAACGTATAGCGTATAACGTATAGCGTATAACGTATAACGTATAACGTATAACGTACAACGTCTAACGTATAACGTATAACGTATAATGTATAACGTATAACGTATAACGTATAACGTATAACGTATAACGTATAACGAATAACGTATAACGTATAACGTATAACGTACAACGTTTAACGTATAACGTATAACGTAGAACGTATAACGTATAACGTATAACGTATAACGTATGACGTATAACGTATAACGTATAACGTATAACGTATAACGTATACAGTATAACGTATAACGTATAACGTATAAAGTATAACGTATACAGTATAACGTATAACGTATAACGTGTAACGTATAACGTATAACGTATAACGTATAACGTATAACGTATAACGTATAACGTATAACGTATAACGTATAACGTAGAACGTATAACGTAGAACGTATAACGTACAACGTATAACGTATAACGTACAACGTATAACGTATAACGTATATCCTATAACGCGTAACGTATAACGTATAACGTGAAACGTATAACGTATAACGTATAACGTATAACGTATAACGTATAACGAATAACGTATAACGTATAACGTATAACGTACAACGTTTAACGTATAACGTATAACGTAGAACGTATAACGTATAACGTATAACGTATAACGTATGACGTATAACGTATAACGTATAACGTATAACGTATAACGTATAACGTATAACGTATAGCGTATAACGTATAACGTATAACGTATAACGTACAACGTCTAACGTATAACGTATAACGTATAACGTATAACGTATAACGTACAACGTATAACGTATAACGTATAACGTATAACGTATAACGTATAACGTATAACGTGTAACGTATAACGTATAACGTATAACGTATAACGTATAACGCATAACGTGCAACGTCTAACGTATAACGTATAACGTATAACGTATAACGTATAACGTACAACGTATAACGTATAACGTATAACGTATAACGTATAACGTATAACGTATAACGTATAACGTATAACGTATAACGTGTAACGTATAACGTGTAACGTATAACGTGTAACGTATAACGTGTAACGTATAACGTGTAACGCATAACGTATAACGTATAACGTATAACGTATAACGTATAACGTATAACGTATAACGTATAACGTATAACGTATAACGTATAACGTATAACGTATAACGTATAACGAATAACGTATAGCGTATAACGTATAACGTATAACGTATAACGTACAACGTCTAACGTATAACGTATAACGTATAACGTATAACGTATAACGTATAACGTATAACGTATAACGTATAACGTATAACGTATATCGTACAACGTTCAACGTATAACGTATAATGTATAACGTATAACGTATTACGTATAACGTATAAGGTATAACGTATAACGTATAACGTACAACGTTTAACGTATAACGTATAACGTAGAACGTATAACGTATAACGTATAACGTATAACGTATGACGTATAACGTATAACGTATAACGTATAACGTATAACGTATACAGTATGACGTATAACGTATAACGTGTAACGTATAACGTATAACGTATAACGTATAACGTATAACGTATAACGTATAACGTATAACGTATAACGTATAACGTATAACGTATAACGTAGAACGTATAACGTATAACGTATAACGTATAACGCATGACGTATAACGTATAACGTACAACGTTTAACGTATAACGTATAACGTATAACGTATAACGTATAACGTATATCGTACAACGTTCAACGTATAACGTATAATGTACAACGTATAACGTATAACGTATAACGTATAAGGTATAACGTATAACGTATAACGTATAACGTATAACGTATAACGTATAACGTATAACGTATAACGTATAACGTAGAACGTATAACGTATAACGTATAACGTATAACGTATAACGCATGACGTATAACGTATAACGTACAACGTTTAACGTATAACGTATAACGTATAACGTATAACGTATAACGTATATCGTACAACGTTCAACGTATAACGTATAATGTACAACGTATAACGTATAACGTATAACGTATAAGGTATAACGTATAACGTATAACGTATAACGTATAACGTATAACGTATAACGTATAAGGTATAACGTATAACGTATAACGTACAACGTTTAACGTATAACGTATAACGTAGAACGTATAACGTATAACGTATAACGTATAACGTATGACGTATAACGTATAACGTATAACGTATAACGTATAACGTATACAGTATAACGTATAACGTATAACGTGTAACGTATAACGTATAACGTATAACGTATAACGTATAACGTATAACGTATAACGTATAACGTATAACGTATAACGTATAACGTATAACGTAGAACGTATAACGTATAACGTATAACGTATAACGCATGACGTATAACGTATAACGTACAACGTTTAACGTATAACGTATAACGTATAACGTATAACGTATAACGTATATCGTACAACGTTCAACGTATAACGTATAATGTACAACGTATAACGTATAACGTATAACGTATAAGGTATAACGTATAACGTATAACGTATAACGTATAACGTATAACGTATAACGTATAACGTACAACGTATAACGTATAACGTATATCCTATAACGCATAACGTATAACGTATAACGTATAACGTATAACGTATAACGTATAACGTATAACGTATAACGTATAACGTATAACGTATAACGTATAACGTATAACGTATAACGTATAACGTATAACGTATAACGTACAACGTTTAACGTATAACGTATAACGTAGAACGTATAACGTATAACGTATAACGTATAACGTATAACGTATAACGTATAACGTATAACGTATAACGTATAACGTATAGCGTATAGCGTATAACGTATAACGTATAACGTATAACGTACAACGTCTAACGTATAACGTATAACGTATAACGTATAGCGTACAACGTATAACGTATAACGTATAACGTATAACGTATAACGTATAACGTATAACGTATAACGTATAACGTATAACGTATAACGTATATCGTATAACGTATAACGTACAACGTTTAACGTATAACGTATAACGTATAACGTATAACGTGTAACGTATAACGTAAAACGTACAACGTATAACGTATAACGTATATCCTATAACGCATAACGTATAACGTATAACGTATAACGTATAACGTATAACGTATAACGTATAACGTATAACGTATAACGTAAAACGTATAACGTAAAACGTATAACGTATAACGTATAACGTATAACGTATAACGTGTAACGTATAACGTATAACGTATAACGTATAACGTATAACGTATAACGTATAACGTATAGCGTATAACGTATAGCGTATAACGTATAACGTATAACGTATAACGTACAACGTCTAACGTATAACGTATAACGTATAATGTATAACGTATAACGTATAACGTATAACGTATAACGTATAACGTATAACGTATAACGTATAACGTATAACGTATAACGTACAACGTATAACGTATAACGTATAACGTATAACGTATATCCTATAACGCATAACGTATAACGTATAACGTATAACGTATAACGTATAACGTATAACGTATAACGTATAACGTATAACGTATAACGTATAACGTATAACGTATAACGTATAACGTATAATGTATAACGTATAACGTATAACGTATAACGTATAACGTATAACGTATAACGTATAACGTATAACGCATAACGTATAACGTATAACGTATAACGTATAACGTATAACGTATAACGTACAACGCTTAACGTATAACGTATAACGTAGAACGTATAACGTATAACGTATAACGTATAACGTATGACGTATAACGTATAACGTATAATGTATAACGTATAACGTATAACGTATAACGTATAACGTATAACGTATAACGTATAACGTATAACGTATAACGTATAACGTACAACGTACAACGTATAACGTATAACGTATAACGTATAACGTATAACGTATAACGTATAACGTATAACGTATAACGTATAACGTCCAACGTATAACGTATAACGTATAACGTACAACGTTTAACGTATAACGTATATCCTATAACGCATAACGTATAACGTATAACGTATAACGTATAACGTATAACGTATAACGTATAACGTATAACGTATAACGTATAACGTATAACGTATAACGTATAACGTATAACGTATAACGTATAACGTATAACGTATAACGTATAACGTATAACGTATAACGTATAACGTATAACGTATAACGTATAACGTATAACGTATAACGTATAACGTATAACGTATAACGTATAACGTATAACGTATAACGTATAACGTATAACGTATAACGCATAACGTATAACGTATAACGTATAACGTATAACGTATAACGTATAACGTACAACGCTTAACGTATAACGTATAACGTAGAACGTATAACGTATAACGTATAACGTATAACGTATGACGTATAACGTATAACGTATAACGTATAACGTATAACGTATAACGTATAACGTATAACGTATAACGTATAACGTATAACGTATAACGTATAACGTATAACGTATAACGTATAACGTATAACGTATAACGTATAACGTACAACGTATAACGTATAACGTATAACGTATAACGTATAACGTATAACGTATAACGTACAACGTTTAACGTATAACGTATAACGTAGAACGTATAACGTATAACGTATAACGTATAACGTATGACGTATAACGTATAACGTATAACGTATAACGTATAACGTATACAGTATAACGTATAACGTATAACGTATAACGTATAACGTATACAGTATAACGTATAACGTATAACGTGTAACGTATAACGTATAACGTATAACGTATAACGTATAACGTATAACGTATAACGTACAACGCTTAACGTATAACGTATAACGTAGAACGTATAACGTATAACGTATAACGTATAACGTATGACGTATAACGTATAACGTATAATGTATAACGTATAACGTATAACGTATAACGTATAACGTATAACGTATAACGTATAACGTATAACGTATAACGTATAACGTACAACGTATAACGTATAACGTATAACGTATAACGTATAACGTATAACGTATAACGTATAACGTATAACGTATAACGTATAACGTATAACGTATAACGTATAACGTATAACGTATAACGTATAACGTATGACGTATAACGTATAACGTATAACGTATAACGTATAACGTATAACGTATAACGTATAACGTATAACGTATAACGTATAACGTATAACGTATAACGTATAACGTATAACGTATAACGTATAACGTATAACGTACAACGTATAACGTATAACGTATAACGTATAACGTATAACGTACAACGTATAACGTACAACGTTTAACGTATAACGTATAACGTAGAACGTATAACGTATAACGTATAACGTATAACGTATGACGTATAACGTATAACGTATAACGTATAACGTATAACGTATACAGTATAACGTATAACGTATAACGTATAACGTATAACGTATACAGTATAACGTATAACGTATAACGTGTAACGTATAACGTATAACGTATAACGTATAACGTATAACGTATAACGTATAACGTATAACGTACAACGTTTAACGTATAACGTATAACGTAGAACGTATAACGTATAACGTATAACGTATAACGTATGACGTATAACGTATAACGTATAACGTATAACGTATAACGTATACAGTATAACGTATAACGTATAACGTATAACGTATAACGTATACAGTATAACGTATAACGTATAACGTGTAACGTATAACGTATAACGTATAACGTATAACGTATAACGTATAACGTATAACGTATAACGTATAACGTAGAACGTATAACGTATAACGTATAACGTATAACGTATAACGTACAACGTTTAACGTATAACGTATAACGTAGAACGTATAACGTATAACGTATAACGTATAACGTATAACGTATAACGTATAACGTACAACGTTTAACGTATAACGTATAACGTAGAACGTATAACGTATAACGTATAACGTATAACGTATAACGTATATCCTATAACGCATAACGTATAACGTATAACGTATAACGTATAACGTATAACGTATAACGTATAACGTATAACGTATAACGTATAACGTATAACGTATAACGTATAACGTATAACGTATAACGTATAACGTATAACGTATACAGTATAACGTATAACGTATAACGTGTAACGTATAACGTATAACGTATAACGTATAACGTATAACGTATAACGTATAACGTATACAGTATAACGTATAACGTATAACGTGTAACGTATAACGTATAACGTATAACGTATAACGTATAACGTATAACGTATAACGTATAGCGTATAACGTATAACGTATAACGTATAACGTACAACGTCTAACGTATAACGTATAACGTATAAGGTATAACGTATAACGTATAACGTATAACGTATAACGTATAACGTATAACGTATAACGTATAACGTATAACGTATAACGTATAACGTATAACGTACAACGTATAACGTATAACGTATAACGTATAACGTATATCCTATAACGCATAACGTATAACGTATAACGTATAACGTATAACGTATAACGTATAACGTATACAGTATAACGTATAACGTATAACGTGTAACGTATAACGTATAACGTATAACGTATAACGTATATCCTATAACGCATAACGTATAACGTATAACGTATAACGTATAACGTATAACGTATAACGTATAACGTATAACGTATAACGTATAACGTATAACGTATAACGTATAACGTATAACGTATAACGTATAACGTATAACGTATAACGTATAACGTATAACGTATAACGTATAACGTATAACGTATAACGTATAACGTATAACGTATAACGTATAACGTATAACGTATAACGTATAACGTATAACGTATAACGTATAACGTATAACGTATAACGTATAACGTATGCAGTATAACGTATAACGTATAACGTGTAACGTATAACGTATAACGTATAACGTATAACGTACAACGTTTAACGTATAACGTATAACGTAGAACGTATAACGTATAACGTATAACGTATAACGTATGACGTATAACGTATAACGTATAACGTATAACGTATAACGTATACAGTATAACGTATAACGTATAACGTATAACGTATAACGAATACTGTATAACGTATAACGTATAACGTGTAACGTATAACGTATAACGTATAACGTATAACGTATAACGTATAACGTATAACGTATAACGTATAACGTAGAACGTATAACGTACAACGTATAACGTATAACGTACAACGTATAACGTATAACGTATATCCTATAACGCGTAACGTATAACGTATAACGTGAAACGTATAACGTATAACGTATAACGTATAACGTATAACGTATAACGAATAACGTATAACGTATAACGTATAACGTACAACGTTTAACGTATAACGTATAACGTAGAACGTATAACGTATAACGTATAACGTATAACGTATGACGTATAACGTATAACGTATAACGTATAACGTATAACGTATACAGTATAACGTATAACGTATAACGTATAAAGTATAACGTATACAGTATAACGTATAACGTATAACGTGTAACGTATAACGTATAACGTATAACGTATAACGTATAACGTATAACGTATAACGTATAACGTATAACGTAGAACGTATAACGTACAACGTATAACGTATAACGTACAACGTATAACGTATAACGTATATCCTATAACGCGTAACGTATAACGTATAACGTGAAACGTATAACGTATAACGTATAACGTATAACGTATAACGAATAACGTATAACGTATAACGTATAACGTACAACGTTTAACGTATAACGTATAACGTAGAACGTATAACGTATAACGTATAACGTATAACGTATGACGTATAACGTATAACGTATAACGTATAACGTATAACGTATAACGTATAACGTACAACGTATAGCGTATAACGTATAACGTATAACGTATAACGTACAACGTCTATCGTATAACGTATAACGTATAACGTATAACGTATAACGTACAACGTATAACGTATAACGTATAACGTATAACGTATAACGTATAACGTATAACGTATAACGTATAACGTATAACGAATAACGTATAACGTATAACGTATAACGTACAACGTTTAACGTATAACGTATAACGTAGAACGTATAACGTATAACGTATAACGTATAACGTATGACGTATAACGTATAACGTATAACGTATAACGTATAACGTATAACGTACAACGTCTATCGTATAACGTATAACGTATAACGTATAACGTATAACGTACAACGTATAACGTATAACGTATAACGTACAACGTATATCGTATAACGTATAACGTATAACGTATAACGTATAACGTATAACGTATAACGTATAACGTATAACGTATATCGTATAACGTATAACGTACAACGTTTAACGTATAACGTATAACGTAGAACGTATAACGTATAACGTATAACGTATGACGTATAACGTATAACGTACAACGTTTAACGTATAACGTATAACGTATAACGTATAACGTATAACGTATAACGTATAACGTATATCGTACAACGTTCAACGTATAACGTATAATGTATAACGTATAACGTATAACGTATAACGTATAACGTATAAGGTATAACGTATAACTATAACGTACAACGTTTAACGTATAACGTATAACGTAGACCGTATAACGTATCACGTATAACGTATAACGTATGACGTATAACGTATAACGTATAACGTATAACGTATAACGTATACAGTATAACGTGTAACGTATAACGTGTAACGTATAACGTATAACGTATAACGTATAACGTATAACGTATAACGTATAACGTATAACGTATAACGTATAACGTATAACGTATAACGTATAACGTATAACGTATAACGTATAACGTATAACGAATAACGTATAACGTATAACGTATAACGTACAACGTTTAACGTATAACGTATAACGTAGAACGTATAACGTATAACGTATAACGTATAACGTATGACGTATAACGTATAACGTACAACGTTTAACGTATAACGTATAACGTATAACGTATAACGTATAACGTATATCGTATATCGTACAACGTTCAACGTATAACGTATAATGTACAACGTATAACGTATAACGTATAACGTATAAGGTATAACGTATAACGTATAACGTATAACGTATAACGTATAACGTATAACGTACAACGTATAACGTATAACGTATATCCTATAACGCATAACGTATAACGTATAACGTATAACGTATAACGTATAACGTATAACGTATAACGTATAACGTATAACGTATAACGTATAACGTATAACGTATAACGTATAACGTATAACGTATAACGTATAACGTATAACGTATAACGTATAACGTATAACGTATAACGTATAACGTATAACGTATAACGTACAACGTTTAACGTATAACGTATAACGTAGAACGTATAACGTATAACGTATAACGTATAACGTATAACGTACAACGTTTAACGTATAACGTATAACGTAGAACGTATAACGTATAACGTATAACGTATAACGTATAACGTATGACGTATAACGTATAACGTACAACGTTTAACGTATAATGTATAACGTAGAACGTATAACGTACAACGTATAACGTATAACGTATAACGTACAACGTACAACGTATAACGTATAACGTATATCCTATAACGCATAACGTATAACGTATAACGTATAACGTATAACGTATAACGTATAACGTATAACGTGTAACGTATGTCGTATAACGTATTACGTATAACGTATAACGTATAACGTATAACGTATAACGTATAATGTATAACGTATAACGTATAACGTATAACGTATAACGTATAACGTATAACGTATAACGTATAACGTATAACGTATAACGTATAACGTATAACGTATAACGTATAACGTATAACGTATACAGTATAACGTATAACGTATAACGTGTAACGTATAACGTATAACGTATAACGTATAACGTATAACGTATAACGTATAACGTATAACGTATAACGTATAACGTATAACGTATAACGTATAACGTATAACGTATGGCGTATAACGTATAACGTATAACGTATAACGTCCAACGTATAACGTATAACGTATAACGCATAACGAATAACGTATAACGTATATCGCATGACGTATAACATATAACGTATAACGTATAACGTATAACGTACAACGTATAACGTATAACGTATATCCTATAACGCATAACGTATAACGCATAACGTATAACGTATAACGTATAACGTATAACGTATAACGTATAACGTATGACGTATAACGTATAACGCATAACGTATGACGTATAACGTATAACGTATAACGTATAACGTATAACGTATACAGTATAACGTATAACGTATAACGTTTAACGTATAACGTATATCGTATAACGTATAACGTACAACGTTTAACGTATAACGTATAACGTAGAACGTATAACGTATAACGTATAACGTATAACGTATAACGTATAACGTATAACGTATAACGTATAACGTATAACGTATAGCGTGTAACGTATAACGTATATCGTATAACGTATAACGTACAACGTTTAACGTATAACGTATAACGTATAACGTATAACGTATAACGTATAACGTATAACGTATAACGTATATCGTACAACGTTCAACGTATAACGTATAATGTACAACGTATAACGTATAACGTATAACGTATAAGGTATAACGTATAACGTATAACGTATAACGTATAACGTATAACGTATAACGTATAACGTATAACGTACAACGTATAACGTATAACGTATATCCTATAACGCATAACGTATAACGTATAACGTATAACGTATAACGTATAACGTATAACGTATAACGTATAACGTATAACGTATAACGTATAACGTATAACGTATAACGTATAACGTATAACGTATAACGTATAACGTATAACGTATAACGTATAACGTATAACGTATAACGTATAACGTATAACGTATAACGTATAACGTATAACGTATAACGTATAACGTATAACGTATAACGTATAACGTACAACGTATAACGTATAACGTATAACGTATAACGTATATCCTATAACGCATAACGTATAACGTATAACGTATAACGTATAACGTATAACGTATAACGTATAACGTATAACGTATAACGTATAACGTATAACGTATAACGTATAACGTATAACGTATACAGTATAACGTATAACGTATAACGTGTAACGTATAACGTATAACGTATAACGTATAACGTATAACGTATAACGTATAACGTATAACGTATAACGTATAACGTATAACGTATAACGTATAACGTATAACGTATAACGTATGGCGTATAACGTATAACGTATAACGTATAACGTCCAACGTATAACGTATAACGTATAACGTATAACGTATAACGTACAACGTTTAACGTATACCGTATAACGAATAACGTATAACGTATATCGCATGACGTATAACATATAACGTATAACGTATAACGTATAACGTACAACGTATAACGTATAACGTATAACGTATAACGTATAACGTATAACGTATAACGTATAACGTATAACGTATAACGTATAACGTATAGCGTATAGCGTATAACGTATAACGTATAACGTATAACGTACAACGTCTTACGTATAACGTATAACGTATAACGTATAACGTACAACGTATAACGTATAACGTATAACGTATAACGTATAACGTATAACGTATAACGTATAACGTATAACGTATAACGTATAACGTATACAGTATAACGTATAACGTATAACGTGTAACGTATAACGTATAACGTAGAACGTATAACGTATAACGTATAACGTATAACGTATAACGTATAACGTATGACGTATAACGTATAACGTATAACGTATGACGTATAACGTATAACGTATAACGTATAACGTATAACGTATACAGTATAACGTATAACGTATAACGTGTAACGTATAACGTATATCGTATAACGTATAACGTACAACGTTTAACGTATAACGTATAACGTAGAACATATAACGTATAACGTATAACGTATAACGTATAACGTACAACGTATGACGTATAACGAATAACGTATAACGTATAACGTATAACGTATACAGTATAACGTATAACGTATAACGTATAACGTATAACGTATACAGTATAACGTATAACGTATAACGTGTAACGTATAACGTATAACGTATAACGTATAACGTATAACGTATAACCTATAACGTATAACGTATAACGTAGAACGTATAACGTACAACGTATAACGTATAACGTACAACGTATAACGTATAACGTATATCCTATAACGCGTAACGTATAACGTATAACGTGAAACGTATAACGTATAACGTATAACGTATAACGTATAACGTATAACGAATAACGTGTAACGTATAACGTATAACGTACAACGTTTAACGTATAACGTATAACGTAGAACGTATAACGTATAACGTATAACGTATAACGTATGACGTATAACGTATAACGTATAACGTACAACGTATAACGTATACAGTATAACGTATAACGTATAACGTGTAACGTATAACGTATAACGTATAACGTATAACGTATAACGTATAACGTATAACGTATAACGTATAACGTATAACGTATAACGTATTACGTATAACGTATAACGTATAACGTATGGCGTATAACGTATAACGTATAACGTATAACGCATAACGAATAACGTATAACGTATATCGCATGACGTATAACATATAACGTATAACGTATAACGTATAACGTACAACGTATAACGTATAACGTATATCCTATAACGCATAACGTATAACGCATAACGTATAACGTATAACGTATAACGTATAACGTATAACGTATAACGTATGACGTATAACGTATAACGCATAACGTATGACGTATAACGTATAACGTATAACGTATAACGTATAACGTATACAGTATAACGTATAACGTATAACGTGTAACGTATAACGTATATCGTATAACGTATAACGTACAACGTTTAACGTATAACGTATAACGTAGAACGTATAACGTATAACGTATAACGTATAACGTATAACGTATAACGTATAACGTATAACGTATAACGTATAACGTATAGCGTGTAACGTATAACGTATATCGTATAACGTATAACGTACAACGTTTAACGTATAACGTATAACGTATAACGTATAACGTATAACGTATAACGTATATCGTACAACGTTCAACGTATAACGTATAATGTACAACGTATAACGTATAACGTATAACGTATAAGGTATAAGGTATAACGTATAACGTATAACGTATAACGTATAACGTATAACGTATAACGTATAACGTATAACGTACAACGTATAACGTATAACGTATATCCTATAACGCATAACGTATAACGTATAACGTATAACGTATAACGTATAACGTATAACGTATAACGTATAACGTATAACGTATAACGTATAACGTATAACGTATAACGTATAACGTATAACGTATAACGTATAACGTATAACGTATAACGTATAACGTATAACGTATAACGTATAACGTATAACGTATAACGTACAACGTTTAACGTATAACGTATAACGTAGAACGTATAACGTATAACGTATAACGTATAACGTATAACGTACAACGTACAACGTACAACGTATAACGTATAACGTATATCCTATAACGCATAACGTATAACGTATAACGTATAACGTATAACGTATAACGTATAACGTATAACGTATAACGTATAACGTATAACGTATAACGTATGTCGTATAACGTATTACGTATAACGTATAACGTATAACGTATAACGTATAACGTATAATGTATAACGTATAACGTATAACGTATAACGTATAACGTATAACGTATAACGTATAACGTATAACGTATAACGTATAACGTATAACGTTTAACGTATAACGTATAACGTACAACGTATAACGTATAACGTATAACGTATAACGTATATCCTATAACGCATAACGTATAACGTATAACGTATAACGTATAACGTATAACGTATAACGTATAACGTATAACGTATAACGTATAACGTATAACGTATAACGTATAACGTATAACGTATAACGTATACAGTATAACGTATAACGTATAACGTGTAACGTATAACGTATAACGTATAACGTATAACGTATAACGTATAACGTATAACGTATAACGTATAACGTATAACGTATAACGTATAACGTATAACGTATAACGTACAACGTCTTACGTAGAACGTATAACGTATAACGTATAACGTACAACGTATAACGTATAACGTATAACGTATAACGTATAACGTATATCGTATAACGTACAACGTTTAACGTATAACGTATAACGTATAACGTACAACGTATAACGTATAACGTATAACGTATAACGTATATCCTATAACGCATAACGTATAACGTATAACGTATTACGTATAACGTATAACGTATAACGTATAACGTATAACGTATAACGTATAACGTATAACGTACAACGTTTAACGTATAACGTCTAACGTATAACGTATAACGTATAACGTATAACGTATAACGTATAACGTATAACGTATAACGTATAACGTATAACGTATAACGTATAACGTATAACGTATAAGGTATAACGTATAACGTATAACGTATAACGTATAACGTATAACGTATAACGTATAACGTATAACGTATAACGTACAACGTTTAACGTATAACGTATAACGTATAACGTATAACGTATAACGTATAACGTACAACGTATAACGTATAACGTATATCCTATAACACATAACGTATAATGTATAACGTATAATATAACGTATAACGTATAACGTATAACGTATAACGTATAACGTATAACGTATAACGTATAACGTATAACGTATAACGTATAACGTATAACGTATAACCTATAACGTATAACGTATAACGTATAACGTATAACGTACAACGTTTAACGTATAACGTATACCGTATAACGTATAACGTATAACGTATAACGTATAACGTATAACGTATAACGTATAACTTATAACGTATAACGTATAACGTATAACGTATAACGTATAACGTATAACGTATAACGTATAACGTATAACGTATAACGTATAACGTATAACGTATAACGTATAACGTATAACGTATAACGTATACAGTATAACGTATAACGTATAACGTGTAACGTATAACGTATAACGTAGAACGTATAACGTATAACGTATAACGTATAACGTATAACGTATGACGTATAACGTATAACGTATAACGTATGACGTATAACGTATAACGTATAACGTATAACGTATAACGTATACAGTATAACGTATAACGTATAACGTGTAACGTATAACGTATATATCGTATAACGTATAACGTACAACGTTTAACGTATAACGTATAACGTAGAACATATAACGTATAACGTATAACGTATAACGTATAACGTATACAGTATAACGTATAACGTATAACGTATAACGTATAACGTATACAGTATAACGTATAACGTATAACGTGTAACGTATAACGTATAACGTATAACGTATAACGTATAACGTATAACCTATAACGTATAACGTATAACGTAGAACGTATAACGTACAACGTATAACGTATAACGTACAACGTATAACGTATAACGTATATCCTATAACGCGTAACGTATAACGTATAACGTGAAACGTATAACGTATAACGTATAACGTATAACGTATAACGTATAACGAATAACGTGTAACGTATAACGTATAACGTACAACGTTTAACGTATAACGTATAACGTAGAACGTATAACGTATAACGTATAACGTATAACGTATGACGTATAACGTATAACGTATAACGTACAACGTATAACGTATACAGTATAACGTATAACGTATAACGTGTAACGTATAACGTATAACGTATAACGTATAACGTATAACGTATAACGTATAACGTATAACGTATAACGTATAACGTATTACGTATAACGTATAACGTATAACGTATGGCGTATAACGTATGACGTATAACGTATAACGCATAACGAATAACGTATAACGTATATCGCATGACGTATAACATATAACGTATAACGTATAACGTATAACGTACAACGTATAACGTATAACGTATATCCTATAACGCATAACGTATAACGCATAACGTATAACGTATAACGTATAACGTATAACGTATAACGTATAACGTATGACGTATAACGTATAACGCATAACGTATGACGTATAACGTATAACGTATAACGTATAACGTATAACGTATACAGTATAACGTATAACGTATAACGTGTAACGTATAACGTATATCGTATAACGTATAACGTACAACGTTTAACGTATAACGTATAACGTAGAACGTATAACGTATAACGTATAACGTATAACGTATAACGTATAACGTATAACGTATAAGGTATAACGTATAACGTATAGCGTGTAACGTATAACGTATATCGTATAACGTATAACGTACAACGTTTAACGTATAACGTATAACGTATAACGTATAACGTATAACGTATAACGTATATCGTACAACGTTCAACGTATAACGTATAATGTACAACGTATAACGTATAACGTATAACGTATAAGGTATAAGGTATAACGTATAACGTATAACGTATAACGTATAACGTATAACGTATAACGTATAACGTATAACGTACAACGTATAACGTATAACGTATATCCTATAACGCATAACGTATAACGTATAACGTATAACGTATAACGTATAACGTATAACGTATAACGTATAACGTATAACGTATAACGTATAACGTATAACGTATAACGTATAACGTATAACGTATAACGTATAACGTATAACGTATAACGTATAACGTATAACGTATAACGTACAACGTTTAACGTATAACGTATAACGTAGAACGTATAACGTATAACGTATAACGTATAACGTATAACGTACAACGTACAACGTATAACGTATAACGTATATCCTATAACGCATAACGTATAACGTATAACGTATAACGTATAACGTATAACGTATAACGTATAACGTATAACGTATAACGTATAACGTATAACGTATAACGTATAACGTATGTCGTATAACGTATTACGTATAACGTATAACGTATAACGTATAACGTATAACGTATAATGTATAACGTATAACGTATAACGTATAACGTATAACGTATAACGTATAACGTATAACGTATAACGTATAACGTATAACGTATAACGTATAACGTATAACGTATAACGTATAACGTATAACGTATAACGTATAACGTATACAGTATAACGTATAACGTATAACGTGTAACGTATAACGTATAACGTATAACGTATAACGTATAACGTATAACGTATAACGTATAACGTATAACGTATAACGTATAACGTATAACGTATAACGTACAACGTCTTACGTAGAACGTATAACGTATAACGTATAACGTACAACGTATAACGTATAACGTATAACGTATGACGTATAACGTATAACGTATAACGTATAACGTATAACGTATAACGTATAACGTATATCGTATAACGTACAACGTTTAACGTATAACGTATAACGTATAACGTACAACGTATAACGTATAACGTATAACGTATAACGTATATCCTATAACGCATAACGTATAACGTATAACGTATAACGTATAACGTATAACGTATAACGTATAACGTATAACGTATAACGTATAACGTATAACGTATAACGTATAACGTACAACGTTTAACGTATAACGTCTAACGTATAACGTATAACGTATAACGTATAACGTATAACGTATAACGTATAACGTATAACGTATAACGTATAACGTATAACGTATAACGTATAACGTATAACGTATAAGGTATAACGTATAACGTATAACGTATAACGTATAACGTATAACGTATAACGTATAACGTATAACGTATAACGTACAACGTTTAACGTATAACGTATAACGTATAACGTATAACGTATAACGTATAACGTACAACGTATAACGTATAACGTATATCCTATAACACATAACGTATAATGTATAACGTATAATATAACGTATAACGTATAACGTATAACGTATAACGTATAACGTATAACGTATAACGTATAACGTATAACGTATAACGTATAACGTATAACGTATAACGTATAACGTATAACGTATAACGTATAACGTATAACGTATAACGTATAACGTATAACGTACAACGTTTAACGTATAACGTATACCGTATAACGTATAACGTATAACGTATAACGTATAACGTATAACGTATAACGTATAACTTATAACGTATAACGTATAACGTATAACGTATAACGTATAACGTATAACGTATAACGTATAACGTATAACGTATAACGTATAACGTAAAACGTATATCGTATAACGTATAACGTATAACGTATAACGTATAACGTATAACGTATAACGTATAACGTATAACGTATAACGTATAACGTATAACGTATAACGTATAACGTATAACGTATAACGTATAACGTATATCCTATAACGCATAACGTATAACGTATAACGTATAACGTATAACGTATAACGTATAACGTATAACGTATAACGTATAACGTATAACGTATAACGTATAACGTATAACGTATAACCTGTAACGTATAACGTGTAACGTATAACGTATAACGTATAACGTATAACGTACAACGTTTAACGTATAACGTATAACGTAGAACGTATTACGTATAACGTATAACGTATAACGTATGACGTATAACGTATAACGTACAACGTTTAACGTATAATGTATAACGTAGAACGTATAACGTACAACGTATAACGTATAACGTATAACGTACAACGTATAACGTATAACGTATATCCTATAACGTAAAACGTATAACGTATAACGTATAACGTATAACGCATAACGTATAACGTATAACGTATAACGTATAACGTACAACGTATAACGTATAACGTATAACGTATAACGTATATCCTATAACGCATAACGTATAACGTATAACGTATAACGTATAACGTATAACGTATAACGTATAACGTATAACGTATAACGTATAACGTATAACGTATAACGTATAACGTATAACGTATAACGTATAACGTATAACGTATAACGTATAACGTATAACGTATAACGTATAACGTATAACGTATAACGTATAACGCATAACGTATAACGTATAACGTATAACGTATAACGTATAACGTATAACGTACAACGTTTAACGTATAACGTATAACGTATAACGTATAACGTATAACGTATAACGTATAACGTATGACGTATAACGTATAACGTATAATGTATAACGTATAACGTATAACGTATAACGTATAACGTATAACGTATAACGTATAACGTATAACGTATAACGTATAACGTATAACGTATAACGTATAACGTATAACGTATAACGTATAACGCATAACGTATAACGTATAACGTATAACGTATAACGTATAACGTATAACGTACAACGTTTAACGTATAACGTATAACGTATAACGTATAACGTATAACGTATAACGTATAACGTATAACGTATAACGTATAACGTATAACGTACAACGTATAACGTATAACGTATAACGTATAACGTATATCCTATAACGCATAACGTATAACGTATAACGTATAACGTATAACGTATAACGTATAACGTATAACGTATAACGTATAACGTATAACGTATAACGTATAACGTATAACGTATAACGTATAACGTATAACGTATAACGTATAACGTATAACGTATAACGTATAACGTATAACGTATAACGTATAACGTATAACGTATAACGTATAACGCATAACGTATAACGTATAACGTATAACGTATAACGTATAACGTATAACGTACAACGTTTAACGTATAACGTATAACGTAGAACGTATAACGTATAACGTATAACGTATAACGTATGACGTATAACGTATAACGTATAATGTATAACGTATAACGTATAACGTATAACGTATAACGTATAACGTATAACGTATAACGTATAACGTATAACGTATAACGTATAACGTATAACGTATAACGTATAACGTATAACGTATAACGCATAACGTATAACGTATAACGTATAACGTATAACGTATAACGTATAACGTACAACGTTTAACGTATAACGTATAACGTATAACGTATAACGTATAACGTATAACGTATAACGTATAACGTATAACGTATAACGTATAACGTACAACGTATAACGTATAACGTATATCCTATAACGCATAACGTATAACGTATAACGTATAACGTATAACGTATAACGTATAACGTATAACGTATATCCTATAACGCATAACGTATAACGTATAACGTATAACGTATAACGTATAACGTATAACGTATAACGTATAACGTATAACGTACAACGTTTAACGTATAACGTATAACGTAGAACGTATAACGTATAACGTATAACGTATAACGTATGACGTATAACGTATAACGTATAATGTATAACGTATAACGTATAACGTATAACGTATAACGTATAACGTATAACGTATAACGTATAACGTATAACGTATAACGTATAACGTATAACGTATAACGTATAACGTATAACGTATAACGTATAACGCATAACGTATAACGTATAACGTATAACGTATAACGTATAACGTATAACGTATAACGTACAACGTTTAACGTATAACGTATAACGTAGAACGTATAACGTATAACGTATAACGTATAACGTATGACGTATAACGTATAACGTATAATGTATAACGTATAACGTATAACGTATAACGTATAACGTATATCGTATAACGTATAACGTATAACGTATAACGTATAACGTATAACGTATAACGTACAACGTTTAACGTATAACGTATAACGTAGAACGTATAACGTATAACGTATACCGTATAACGAATAACGTATAACGTATATCGCATGACGTATAACATATAACGTATAACGTATAACGTATAACGTATAACGTATATCGTACAACGTTCAACGTATAACGTATAATGTATAACGTATAACGTATAACGTATAACGTATAAGGTATAACGTATAACGATTAACGTAAAACGTATGACGTATTACATATTACGTATAACGTATAACGTATAACGTATAACGTATAACGTATAACGCATAACGTATAACGTATAACGTATAACGCATATCGCATGACGTATAACGTATAACGTATAACGTATAGCGTATAACGTATAACGTATAACGTATAACGTATAACGCATAACGTATAACGTATAACGTATAACGCATATCGCATGACGTATAACGTATAACGTATAACGTATAGCGTATAACGTATAACGTATAACGTATAACGTATAACGTATAAGGTATAACGTATAACGATTAACGTAAAACGTATGACGTATTACATATTACGTATAACGTATAACGTATAACGTATAACGTATAACGCATAACGCATAACGTATAACGTATAACGTATAACGCATATCGCATGACGTATAACGTATAGCGTATAACGTATAGCGTATAACGTATAACGTACAACGTATAACGTATAACGTATAACGTATAACGTATAACGTACAACGTTTAACGTATACCGTATAACGAATAACGTATAACGTATAACGTATAACGTATAACGTATAACGTATGACGTACAACGTTTAACGTATACCGTATAACGAATAACGTATAACGTATAACGTGTAACGTATAACGTATAACGAATAACGTATAACGTATAACGTATAACGTATAACGTATAACGTATAACGTATAACGTATAACGTATAACGTATAACGTATGGCGTATATCGTATAACGTATAATGTATAACGTCCAACGTATAACGTATAACGTATAACGTATAACGTATAACGTACAACGTTTAACGTATACCGTATAACGAATAACGTATAACGTATATCGCATGACGTATAACATATAACGTATAACGTATAACGTATAACGTACAACGTATAACGTATAACGTATATCCTATAACGCATAACGTATAACGTATAACGTATAACGTATAACGTATAACGAATAACGTATAACGTATAACGTATAACGTATAACGTACAACGTATAACGTATAACGTATATCCTATAACGCATAACGTATAACGTATAACGTATAACGTATAACGTATAACGTATAACGTATAACGTATAACGTATAACGTATAACGTATAACGTATAACGTATAACGTATAACGTATAACGTATAACGTATAACGTATAACGTATAACGTATAACGTATAACGTATAACGTATAACGTATGACGTATAACGTATAACGTACAACGTTTAGCGTATAATGTATAACGTAGAACGTATAACGTACAACGTATAACGTATAACGTATAACGTACAACGTATAACGTATAACGTATATCGTATAACGTATAACGTACAACGTATAACGTATAACGTATATCCTACAACGCATAACGTATAACGTATAACGTATAACGTATAACGTATAACGTATAACGTATAACGTATAACGTATAACGTGTAACGTATAACGTATAACGTATAACGTCTAACGTATAACGTATAACGTATAACGTATAACGTATAACGTATAACGTATAACGTATAACGTATAACGTATAACGTATAACGTATAACGTACAACGTATAACGTATAACGTATATCCTATAACGCATAACGTATAACGTATAACGTATAACGTATAACATATAACGTATAACGTATAACATATAACGTATAACGTATAACGTATAACGTATAACGTATAACGTATAACGTATAACGTATAACGTACAACGTTTAACGTATAACGTATAACGTATAACGTATAACGTATAACGTATAACGTACAACGTATAACGTATAACGTATAACGTATAACGTATAACGTATAACGTATAACGTATAACGTATGTCGTATAACGTATAACGTATAACGTATAACGTATAACGTATAACGTATAACGTATAATGTATAACGTATAACGTATAACGTATAACGTATAACGTATAACGTATAACGTATAACGTATAACGTATAACGTATAACGTATAACGTATAACGTATAACGTATAACGTATAACGTATAACGTATAACGTACAACGTATAACGTATAACGTATAACGTATGACGTATATCCTATAACGCATAACGTATAACGTATAACGTATAACGTATAACGTATAACGTATAACGTATAACGTATAACGTATAACGTATAACGTATAACGTATAACGTATAACGTATAACGTACAACGTTTAACGTATACCGTATAACGAATAACGTATAACGTATATCGCATGACGTATAACATATAACGTATAACGTATAACGTACAACGTATAACGTATAACGTATATCGTATAACGTATAACGTACAACATATAACGTATAACGTATATCCTATAACGCATAACGTATAACGTATAACGTATAACGTATAACGTATAACGTATAACGTATAACGTATAACGTGTAACGTATAACGTATAACGTATAACGTCTAACGTATAACGTATAACGTATAACGTATAACGTATAACGTATAACGTATAACGTATAACGTATAACGTATAACGTATAACGTATAACGTACAACGTATAACGTATAACGTATATCCTATAACGCATAACGTATAACGTATAACGTATAACGTATAACGTATAACATATAACGTATAACGTATAACATATAACGTATAACGTATAACGTATAACGTATAACGTATAACGTATAACGTATAACGTATAACGTATAACGTACAACGTTTAACGTATAACGTATAACGTATAACGTACAACGTTTAACGTATAACGTATAACGTATAACGTATAACGTATAACGTATAACGTACAACGTATAACGTATAACGTATAACGTATAACGTATAACGTATAACGTATAACGTATAACGTATGTCGTATAACGTATAACGTATAACGTATAACGTATAACGTATAACGTATAACGTATAATGTATAACGTATAACGTATAACGTATAACGTATAACGTATAACGTATAACGTATAACGTATAACGTATAACGTATAACGTATAACGTACAACGTTTAACGTATAACGTATAACGTATAACGTATAACGTATAACGTATAACGTACAACGTATAACGTATAACGTATAACGTATAACGTATAACGTACAACGTTTAACGTATAACGTATGACGTATAACGTATAACGTATAACGTATAACGTACAACGTATAACGTATAACGTATAACGTATAACGTATAACGTATAACGTATGACGTATAACGTATAACGTATAACGTATAACGTATAACGTATAACGTATAACGTATACAGTATAGCGTATAACGTATAACGTGTAACGTATAACGTATAACGTATAACGTATAACGTACAACGTTTAACGTATAACGTATAACGTAGAACGTATAACGTATAACGTATAACGTATAACGTATGACGTATAACGTACAACGTATAACGTATAACGTATATCTTATAACGCGTAACGTATAACGTATAACGTGTAACCTATAACGTATAACGTATAACGTATAACGTATAACGTATAACGTATAACGTATAACGTATAACGTATAACGTATAACGTATAACGTATAACGTATAACGTATAACGTATAACGTATAACGTAGAACGTATAACGTATAACGTACAACGTTTAACGTATAACGTATAACGTAGAACGTATAACGTATAACGTATAACGTATAACGTATAACGTATAACGTATAACGTATAACGTATAACGTAGAACGTATAACGTATAACGTACAACGTTTAACGTATAACGTATAACGTAGAACGTATAACGTATAACGTATAACGTATAACGTACAACGTTTAGCGTATAATGTATAACGTAGAACGTATAACGTATAACGTAGAACGTATAACGTATAACGTATAACGTATAACGTATGACGTATAACGTACAACGTATAACGTATAACGTATATCTTATAACGCGTAACGTATAACGTATAACGTGTAACGTATAACGTATAACGTATAACGTATAACGTATAACGTATAACGTATAACGTATAACGTATAACGTATAACGTATAACGTATAACGTACAACGTATAACGTATAACGTATATCCTATAACGCATAACGTATAACGTATAACGTATAACGTATAACGTATAACGAATAACGTATAACGTATAACGTATAACGTATAACGTATAACGTATAACGTATAACGTATAACGTATAACGTATAACGTATAACGTATGACGTATAACGTATAACGTACAACGTTTAGCGTATAATGTATAACGTAGAACGTATAACGTACAACGTATAACGTATAACGTATAACGTACAACGTATAACGTATAACGTATATCGTATAACGTATAACGTACAACGTATAACGTATAACGTATAACGTATAACGTCTAACGTATAACGTATAACGTATAACGTATAACGTATAACGTATAACGTATAACGTATAACGTATAACGTACAACGTATAACGTATAACGTATAACGTATAACGTATAACGTATAACGTATAACGTATAACGTATGTCGTATAACGTATAACGTATAACGTATAACGTATAACGTATAACGTATAACGTATAATGTATAACGTATAACGTATAACGTATAACGTATAACGTATAACGTATAACGTATAACGTATAACGTATAACGTATAACGTATAACGTATAACGTATAACGTATAACGTATAACGTATAACGTATAACGTACAACGTATAACGTATAACGTATAACGTATGACGTATATCCTATAACGCATAACGTATAACGTATAACGTATAACGTATAACGTATAACGTATAACGTATAACGTATAACGTATAACGTATAACGTATAACGTATAACGTATAACGTATAACGTACAACGTTTAACGTATACCGTATAACGAATAACGTATAACGTATATCGCATGACGTATAACATATAACGTATAACGTATAACGTACAACGTATAACGTATAACGTATATCGTATAACGTATAACGTACAACATATAACGTATAACGTATATCCTATAACGCATAACGTATAACGTATAACGTATAACGTATAACGTATAACGTATAACGTATAACGTATAACGTGTAACGTATAACGTATAACGTATAACGTCTAACGTATAACGTATAACGTATAACGTATAACGTATAACGTATAACGTATAACGTATAACGTATAACGTATAACGTATAACGTATAACGTACAACGTATAACGTATAACGTATATCCTATAACGCATAACGTATAACGTATAACGTATAACGTATAACATATAACGTATAACGTATAACATATAACGTATAACGTATAACGTATAACGTATAACGTATAACGTATAACGTATAACGTATAACGTATAACGTACAACGTTTAACGTATAACGTATAACGTATAACGTACAACGTTTAACGTATAACGTATAACGTATAACGTATAACGTATAACGTATAACGTACAACGTATAACGTATAACGTATAACGTATAACGTATAACGTATAACGTATAACGTATAACGTATGTCGTATAACGTATAACGTATAACGTATAACGTATAACGTATAACGTATAACGTATAATGTATAACGTATAACGTATAACGTATAACGTATAACGTATAACGTATAACGTATAACGTATAACGTATAACGTATAACGTATAACGTATAACGTATAACGTATAACGTATAACGTACAACGTTTAACGTATAACGTATAACGTATAACGTATAACGTATAACGTATGACGTATAACGTATAACGTATAACGTATAACGTATGACGTATAACGTATAACGTACAACGTATAACGTATAACGTATACAGTATAACGTATAACGTATAACGTGTAACGTATAACGTATAACGTATAACGTATAACGTACAACGTTTAACGTATAACGTATAACGTATAACGTATAACGTATAACGTATAACGTATAACGTATAACGTATGACGTATAACGTATAACGCATAACGTATAACGTATAACGTATACAGTATAACGTATAACGTATAACGTATAACGTATAACGTATACAGTATAACGTATAACGTATAACGTGTAACGTATAACGTATAACGTATAACGTATAACGTATAACGTATAACGAATAACGTATAACGTATAACGTATAACGTACAACGTTTAACGTATAACGTATAACCTAGAACGTATAACGTATAACGTAGAACGTATAACGTATAACGTATAACGTATAACGTATGACGTATAACGTATAACGTACAACGTTTAACGTATAACGTATAACTTATAACGTATAACGTATAACGTATATCGTACAACGTTCAACGTATAACGTATAATGTACAACGTATAACGTATAACGTATAACGTATAAGGTATAACGTATAACGTATAACGTATAACGTATAACGTATAACGTATAACGTATAACGTACAACGTATAACGTATAACGTATATCCTATAACGCATAACGTATAACGTATAACGAATAACGTATAACGTATAACGTATAACGTACAACGTTTAACGTATAACGTATAACGTAGAACGTATAACGTATAACGTAGAACGTATAACGTATAACGTATAACGTATAACGTATGACGTATAACGTATAACGTACAACGTTTAACGTATAACGTATAACGTATAACGTATAACGTATAACGTATATCGTACAACGTTCAACGTATAACGTATAATGTACAACGTATAACGTATAACGTATAACGTATAAGGTATAACGTATAACGTATAACGTATAACGTATAACGTATAACGTATAACGTATAACGTACAACGTATAACGTATAACGTATATCCTATAACGCATAACGTATAACGTATAACGTATAACGTATAACGTATAACGTATAACGTATAACGTATAACGTATAACGTATAACGTATAACGTATAACGTATAACGTATAACGTATAACGTATAACGTATAACGTATAACGTATAACGTATAACGTATAACGTATGACGTATAACGTATAACGTACAACGTTTAACGTATAATGTATAACGTAGAACGTATAACGTACAACGTATAACGTATAACGTATAACGTACAACGTACAACGTATAACGTATAACGTATATCCTATAACGCATAACGTATAACGTATAACGTATAACGTACAACGTATAACGTATAACGTATAACGTATAACGTATGTCGTATAACGTATTACGTATAACGTATAACGTATAACGTATAACGTATAACGTATAATGTATAACGTATAACGTATAACGTATAACGTATAACGTATAACGTATAACGTATAACGTATAACGTATAACGTATAACGTATAACGTATAACGTATAACGTATAACGTACAACGTATAACGTATAACGTATAACGTATAACGTATATCCTATAACGCATAACGTATAACGTATAACGTATAACGTATAACGTATAACGTATAACGTATAACGTATAACGTATAACGTATAACGTATAACGTATACAGTATAACGTATAACGTATAACGTGTAACGTATAACGTATAACGTATAACGTATAACGTATAACGTATAACGTATAACGTATAACGTATAACGTATAACGTATAACGTATAACGTATAACGTATAACGTATAACGTATGGCGTATAACGTATAACGTATAACGTATAACGTATAACGTCCAACGTATAACGTATAACGTATAAGGTATAACGTATAACGTATAACGTATAACGTATAACGTATAACGTATAACGTATAACGTACAACGTATAACGTATAACGTATAACGTATAACGTATAACGTATAACGTATAACGTATAACGTATAACGTATAACGTATAACGTATAACGTATAACGTACAACGTATAACGTATAACGTATAACGTATAACGTATATCCTATAACGCATAACGTATAACGTATAACGTATAACGTATAACGTATAACGTATAACGTATAACGTATAACGTATAACGTATAACGTATAACGTATACAGTATAACGTATAACGTATAACGTGTAACGTATAACGTATAACGTATAACGTATAACGTATAACGTATAACGTATAACATATAACGTATAACGTATAACATATAACGTATAACGTATAACGTATAACGTATAACGTATAACGTATAACGTATAACGTATAACGTATAACGTACAACGTTTAACGTATAACGTATAACGTATAACGTACAACGTTTAACGTATAACGTATAACGTATAACGTATAACGTATAACGTATAACGTACAACGTATAACGTATAACGTATAACGTATAACGTATAACGTATAACGTATAACGTATAACGTATGTCGTATAACGTATAACGTATAACGTATAACGTATAACGTATAACGTATAACGTATAATGTATAACGTATAACGTATAACGTATAACGTATAACGTATAACGTATAACGTATAACGTATAACGTATAACGTATAACGTATAACGTACAACGTTTAACGTATAACGTATAACGTATAACGTATAACGTATAACGTATAACGTACAACGTATAACGTATAACGTATAACGTATAACGTATAACGTACAACGTTTAACGTATAACGTATGACGTATAACGTATAACGTATAACGTATAACGTACAACGTATAACGTATAACGTATAACGTATAACGTATAACGTATAACGTATGACGTATAACGTATAACGTATAACGTATAACGTATAACGTATAACGTATAACGTATACAGTATAACGTATAACGTATAACGTGTAACGTATAACGTATAACGTATAACGTATAACGTACAACGTTTAACGTATAACGTATAACGTAGAACGTATAACGTATAACGTATAACGTATAACGTATGACGTATAACGTACAACGTATAACGTATAACGTATATCTTATAACGCGTAACGTATAACGTATAACGTGTAACGTATAACGTATAACGTATAACGTATAACGTATAACGTATAACGTATAACGTATAACGTATAACGTATAACGTATAACGTATAACGTATAACGTATAACGTATAACGTATAACGTATAACGTAGAACGTATAACGTATAACGTACAACGTTTAACGTATAACGTATAACGTAGAACGTATAACGTATAACGTATAACGTATAACGTATGACGTATAACGTATAACGTATAACGTATAACGTATGACGTATAACGTATAACGTACAACGTATAACGTATAACGTATACAGTATAACGTATAACGTATAACGTGTAACGTATAACGTATAACGTATAACGTATAACGTACAACGTTTAACGTATAACGTATAACGTATAACGTATAACGTATAACGTATAACGTATAACGTATAACGTATGACGTATAACGTATAACGCATAACGTATAACGTATAACGTATACAGTATAACGTATAACGTATAACGTATAACGTATAACGTATACAGTATAACGTATAACGTATAACGTGTAACGTATAACGTATAACGTATAACGTATAACGTATAACGTATAACGAATAACGTATAACGTATAACGTATAACGTACAACGTTTAACGTATAACGTATAACCTAGAACGTATAACGTATAACGTAGAACGTATAACGTATAACGTATAACGTATAACGTATGACGTATAACGTATAACGTACAACGTTTAACGTATAACGTATAACGTATAACGTATAACGTATAACGTATATCGTACAACGTTCAACGTATAACGTATAATGTACAACGTATAACGTATAACGTATAACGTATAAGGTATAACGTATAACGTATAACGTATAACGTATAACGTATAACGTATAACGTATAACGTACAACGTATAACGTATAACGTATATCCTATAACGCATAACGTATAACGTATAACGAATAACGTATAACGTATAACGTATAACGTACAACGTTTAACGTATAACGTATAACGTAGAACGTATAACGTATAACGTAGAACGTATAACGTATAACGTATAACGTATAACGTATGACGTATAACGTATAACGTACAACGTTTAACGTATAACGTATAACGTATAACGTATAACGTATAACGTATATCGTACAACGTTCAACGTATAACGTATAATGTACAACGTATAACGTATAACGTATAACGTATAAGGTATAACGTATAACGTATAACGTATAACGTATAACGTATAACGTATAACGTATAACGTACAACGTATAACGTATAACGTATATCCTATAACGCATAACGTATAACGTATAACGTATAACGTATAACGTATAACGTATAACGTATAACGTATAACGTATAACGTATAACGTATAACGTATAACGTATAACGTATAACGTAAAACGTATAACGTATAACGTATAACGTATAACGTATAACGTATAACGTATAACGTATAACGTATAACGTATAACGTATGACGTATAACGTATAACGTACAACGTTTAACGTATAATGTATAACGTAGAACGTATAACGTACAACGTATAACGTATAACGTATAACGTACAACGTACAACGTATAACGTATAACGTATATCCTATAACGCATAACGTATAACGTATAACGTATAACGTACAACGTATAACGTATAACGTATAACGTATAACGTATGTCGTATAACGTATTACGTATAACGTATAACGTATAACGTATAACGTATAACGTATAATGTATAACGTATAACGTATAACGTATAACGTATAGCGTATAACGTATAACGTATAACGTATAACGTATAACGTATAACGTATAACGTATAACGTATAACGTATAACGTACAACGTATAACGTATAACGTATAACGTATAACGTATATCCTATAACGCATAACGTATAACGTATAACGTATAACGTATAACGTATAACGTATAACGTATAACGTATAACGTATAACGTATAACGTATAACGTATAACGTATACAGTATAACGTATAACGTATAACGTGTAACGTATAACGTATAACGTATAACGTATAACGTATAACGTATAACGTATAACGTATAACGTATAACGTATAACGTATAACGTATAACGTATAACGTATAACGTATAACGTATGGCGTATAACGTATAACGTATAACGTATAACGTATAACGTCCAACGTATAACGTATAACGTATAAGGTATAACGTATAACGTATAACGTATAACGTATAACGTATAACGTATAACGTATAACGTATAACGTATAACGTATAACGTATAACGTACAACGTTTAACGTATAACGTATAACGTATAACGTATAACGTATAACGTATAACGTACAACGTATAACGTATAACGTATAACGTATAACGTATAACGTACAACGTTTAACGTATAACGTATAACGTATAACGTATAACGTATAACGTATAACGTACAACGTATAACGTATAACGTATAACGTATAACGTATAACGTATAACGTATGACGTATAACGTATAACGTATAACGTATAACGTATAACGTATAACGTATAACGTATACAGTATAACGTATAACGTATAACGTGTAACGTATAACGTATAACGTATAACGTATAACGTACAACGTTTAACGTATAACGTATAACGTAGAACGTATAACGTATAACGTATAACGTATAACGTATGACGTATAACGTACAACGTATAACGTATAACGTATATCTTATAACGCGTAACGTATAACGTATAACGTGTAACGTATAACGTATAACGTATAACGTATAACGTATAACGTATAACGTACAACGTTTAACGTATAACGTATAACGTATAACGTATAACGTATAACGTATAACGTATAACGTATGACGTATAACGTATAACGCATAACGTATAACGTATAACGTATACAGTATAACGTATAACGTATAACGTATAACGTATAACGTATACAGTATAACGTATAACGTATAACGTGTAACGTATAACGTATAACGTATAACGTATAACGTATAACGTATAACGAATAACGTATAACGTATAACGTATAACGTACAACGTTTAACGTATAACGTATAACCTAGAACGTATAACGTATAACGTAGAACGTATAACGTATAACGTATAACGTATAACGTATGACGTATAACGTATAACGTACAACGTTTAACGTATAACGTATAACGTATAACGTATAACGTATAACGTATATCGTACAACGTTCAACGTATAACGTATAATGTACAACGTATAACGTATAACGTATAACGTATAAGGTATAACGTATAACGTATAACGTATAACGTATAACGTATAACGTATAACGTATAACGTACAACGTATAACGTATAACGTATATCCTATAACGCATAACGTATAACGTATAACGAATAACGTATAACGTATAACGTATAACGTACAACGTTTAACGTATAACGTATAACGTAGAACGTATAACGTATAACGTAGAACGTATAACGTATAACGTATAACGTATAACGTATGACGTATAACGTATAACGTACAACGTTTAACGTATAACGTATAACGTATAACGTATAACGTATAACGTATATCGTACAACGTTCAACGTATAACGTATAATGTACAACGTATAACGTATAACGTATAACGTATAAGGTATAACGTATAACGTATAACGTATAACGTATAACGTATAACGTATAACGTATAACGTACAACGTATAACGTATAACGTATATCCTATAACGCATAACGTATAACGTATAACGTATAACGTATAACGTATAACGTATAACGTATAACGTATAACGTATAACGTATAACGTATAACGTATAACGTATAACGTATAACGTATAACGTATAACGTATAACGTATAACGTATAACGTATAACGTATAACGTATAACGTATGACGTATAACGTATAACGTACAACGTTTAACGTATAATGTATAACGTAGAACGTATAACGTACAACGTATAACGTATAACGTATAACGTACAACGTACAACGTATAACGTATAACGTATATCCTATAACGCATAACGTATAACGTATAACGTATAACGTACAACGTATAACGTATAACGTATAACGTATAACGTATGTCGTATAACGTATTACGTATAACGTATAACGTATAACGTATAACGTATAACGTATAATGTATAACGTATAACGTATAACGTATAACGTATAACGTATAACGTATAACGTATAACGTATAACGTATAACGTATAACGTATAACGTATAACGTATAACGTATAACGTACAACGTATAACGTATAACGTATAACGTATAACGTATATCCTATAACGCATAACGTATAACGTATAACGTATAACGTATAACGTATAACGTATAACGTATAACGTATAACGTATAACGTATAACGTATAACGTATACAGTATAACGTATAACGTATAACGTGTAACGTATAACGTATAACGTATAACGTATAACGTATAACGTATAACGTATAACGTATAACGTATAACGTATAACGTATAACGTATAACGTATAACGTATAACGTATAACGTATGGCGTATAACGTATAACGTATAACGTATAACGTATAACGTCCAACGTATAACGTATAACGTATAAGGTATAACGTATAACGTACAACGTTTAACGTATACCGTATAACGAATAACGTATAACGTATATCGCATGACGTATAACATATAACGTATGACGTATAACGTATAACGTATAACGTATAACGTATGACGTATAACGTATAACGTATAACGTATAACGTATAACGTATAACGTATAACGTATAACGTATAACGTATAACGTATAACGTATAACGTATAACGTATAACGTATAACGTATAACGTATGACGTATAACGTATAACGTATAACGTATAACGTATAACGTACAACGTATAACGTATAACGTATATCCTATAACGCATAACGTATAACGCATAACGTATAACGTATAACGTATAACGTATAACGTATAACGTATAACGTATAACGTATAACGTATAACGTATATCGCATGACGTATAACATATAACGTATGACGTATAACGTATAACGTATAACGTATAACGTATGACGTATAACGTATAACGTATAACGTATAACGTATAACGTATACAGTATAACGTATAACGTATAACGTGTAACGTATAACGTATAACGTATAACGTATAACGTACAACGTTTAACGTATAATGTATAACGTATAACGTATAACGTATAACGTATAACGTATAACGTATAACGTATAACGTATAACGTATAACGCATAACGTATAACGTATAGCGTATAACGTATAACGTATAACGTATAACGTACAACGTATAACGTATAACGTATAACGTATAACGTATAACGTATAACGTATAACGTATAACGTATAACGTATAACGTATAACGTATAACGTACAACGTTTAACGTATAACGTATAACGTAGAACGTATAACGTATAACGTATAACGTATAACGTATGACGTATAACGTATAACGTATAACGTATAACGTATGACGTATAACGTATAACGTATAACGTATAACGTATAACGTATAACGTATAACGTATAACGTATGTCGTATAACGTATAACGTATAACGTATAACGTATAACGTATAACGTATAACGTATAACGTATAACGTACAACGTATAACGTATAACGTATAACGTATAACGTATATCCTATAACGCATAACGTATAACGTATAACGTATAACGTATAACGTATAACGTATAACGTATAACGTATAACGTATAACGTATAACGTATAACGCATACAGTATAACGTATAACGTATAACGTGTAACGTATAACGTATAACGTATAACGTATAACGTATAACGTATAACGTATAACGTATAACGTATAACGTATAACGTATAACGTATAACGTATAACGTATAACGTATAACGTATGGCGTATAACGTATAACGTATAACGTATAACGTATAACGTCCAACGTATAACGTATAACGTATAAGGTATAACGTATAACGTACAACGTTTAACGTATACCGTATAACGAATAACGTATAACGTATATCGCATGACGTATAACATATAACGTATAACGTATAACGTATAACGTACAACGTATAACGTATAACGTATATCCTATAACGCATAACGTATAACGCATAACGTATAACGTATAACGTATAACGTATAACGTATAACGTATAACGTATAACGTATAACGTATAACGTATAACGTATAACGTATAACGTATAACGTATAACGTATAACGTATAACGTATAACGTATAACGTATAACGTATAACGTATAACGTATAGCGTATAACGTATAACGTATAACGTATAACGTATAACGTATAACGTATAACGTACAACGTATAACGTATAACGTATAACGTATAACGTATAACGTATAACGTATAACGTATAACGTATAACGTATAACGTACAACGTTTAACGTATAACGTATAACGTAGAACGTATAACGTATAACGTATAACGTATAACGTATGACGTATAACGTATAACGTATAACGTATAACGTATGACGTATAACGTATAACGTATAACGTATAACGTATAACGTATACAGTATAACGTATAACGTATAACGTGTAACGTATAACGTATAACGTATAACGTATAACGTACAACGTTTAACGTATAATGTATAACGTATAACGTATAACGTATAACGTATAACGTATAACGTATAACGTATAACGTATAACGTATAACGTATAACGTATAACGTATAGCGTATAACGTATAACGTATAACGTATAACGTACAACGTATAACGTATAACGTATAACGTATAACGTATAACGTATAACGTATAACGTATAACGTATAACGTATAACGTATAACGTATAACGTACAACGTTTAACGTATAACGTATAACGTAGAACGTATAACGTATAACGTATAACGTATAACGTATGACGTATAACGTATAACGTATAACGTATAACGTATGACGTATAACGTATAACGTATAACGTATAACGTATAACGTATAACGTATAACGTATAACGTATGTCGTATAACGTATAACGTATAACGTATAACGTATAACGTATAACGTATAACGTATAATGTATAACGTATAACGTATAACGTATAACGTATAACGTATAACGTATAACGTATAACGTATAACGTATAACGTATAACGTATAACGTATAACGTATAACGTATAACGTATAACGTATAACGTACAACGTATAACGTATAACGTATAACGTATGACGTATATCCTATAACGCATAACGTATAACGTATAACGTACAACGTATAACGTATAACGTATAACGTATAACGTATAACGTATAACGTATGTCGTATAACGTATAAGGTATAACGTATAACGTATAACGTATAACGTATAACGTATAACGTATAACGTATAACGTATAACGTATAACGTACAACGTTTAACGTATAACGTATAATGTATAACGTATAACGTATAACGTATAACGTACAACGTATAACGTATAACGTATAACGTATAACGTATAACGTACAACGTTTAACGTATAACGTATAACGTATAACGTATAACGTATAACGTATAACGTACAACGTATAACGTATAACGTATAACGTATAACGTATAACGTATAACGTATGACGTATAACGTATAACGTATAACGTATAACGTATAACGTATAACGTATAACGTATACAGTATAACGTATAACGTATAACGTGTAACGTATAACGTATAACGTATAACGTATAACGTACAACGTTTAACGTATAACGTATAACGTAGAACGTATAACGTATAACGTATAACGTATAACGTATGACGTATAACGTACAACGTATAACGTATAACGTATATCTTATAACGCGTAACGTATAACGTATAACGTGTAACGTATAACGTATAACGTATAACGTATAACGTATAACGTATAACGTATAACGTATAACGTATAACGTATAACGTATAACGTATAACGTATAACGTATAACGTATAACGTATAACGTATAACGTATAACGTATAACGTATGACGTATAACGTATAACGCATAACGTATAACGTATAACGTATACAATATAACGTATAACGTATAACGTATAACGTATAACGTATACAGTATAACGTATAACGTATAACGTGTAACGTATAACGTATAACGTATAACGTATAACGTATAACGTATAACGTATAACGTATAACGTATACAGTCTAACGTATAACGTATAACGTGTAACGTATAACGTATACAGTATAACGTATAACGTATAACGTGTAACGTATAACGTATAACGTATAACGTATAACGTATAACGTATAACGTATAACGTATAACGTATAACGTATAACGTAGAACGTAGAACGTATAACGTACAACGTATAACGTATAACGTACAACGTATAACGTATAACGTATATCCTATAACGCGTAACGTATAACGTATAACGTGTAACGTATAACGTATAACGTATAACGTATAACGTATAACGTATAACGAATAACGTATAACGTATAACGTATAACGTACAACGTTTAACGTATAACGTATAACGTAGAACGTATAACGTATAACGTAGAACGTATAACGTATAACGTATAACGTATAACGTATAACGTATGACGTATAACGTATAACGTACAACGTTTAACGTATAACGTATAACGTATAACGTATAACGTATAACGTATATCGTACAACGTTCAACGTATAACGTATAATGTACAACGTATAACGTATAACGTATAACGTATAAGGTATAACGTATAACGTATAACGTATAACGTATAACGTATAACGTATAACGTATAACGTACAACGTATAACGTATAACGTATATCCTATAACGCATAACGTATAACGTATAACGTATAACGTATAACGTATAACGTATAACGTATAACGTATAACGTATAACGTATAACGTATAACGTATAACGTATAACGTATAACGTATAACGTATAACGTATAACGTATAACGTATAACGTATAACGTATAACGTATGACATATAACGTATAACGTACAACGTTTAACGTATAATGTATAACGTAGAACGTATAACGTACAACGTATAACGTATGACGTATAACGTACAACGTACAACGTATAACGTATAACGTATATCCTATAACGCATAACGTATAACGTATAACGTATAACGTACAACGTATAACGTATAACGTATAACGTATAACGTATGTCGTATAACGTATTACGTATAACGTATAACGTATAACGTATAACGTATAACGTATAATGTATAACGTATAACGTATAACGTATAACGTATAACGTATAAAGTATAACGTATAACGTATAACGTATAACGTATAACGTATAACGTATAACGTATAACGTATAACGTATAACGTATAACGTACAACGTATGACGTATAACGTATAACGTATATCGTATATCCTATAACGCATAACGTATAACGTATAACGTATAACGTATAACGTATAACGTATAACGTATAACGTATAACGTATAACGTATAACGTATAACGTATAACGTATAACGTATACAGTATAACGTATAACGTATAACGTGTAACGTATAACGTATAACGTATAACGTATAACGTATAACGTATAACGTATAACGTATAACGTATAACGTATAACGTATAACGTATAACGTATAACGTATAACGTATAACGTATGGCGTATAACGTATAACGTATAACGTATAACGTATAACGTCCAACGTATAACGTATAACGTATAAGGTATAACGTATAACGTACAACGTTTAACGTATACCGTATAACGAATAACGTATAACGTATATCGCATGACGTATAACATATAACGTATAACGTATAACGTATAACGTACAACGTATAACGTATAACGTATATCCTATAACGCATAACGTATAACGCATAACGTATAACGTATAACGTATAACGTATAACGTATAACGTATAACGTATAACGTATAACGTATAACGTATAACGTATAACGTGTAATGTATAACGTATAACGTATAACGTATAACGTATAACGTATAACGTATAACGTATAACGTATAACGTATAACGTATAACGTATAACGTATAACGTATAACGTATAACGTATAACGTATAACGTATAACGTATAACGTATAACGTATAACGTATAACGTGTAATGTATAACGTATAACGTATAACGTATAACGTATAACGTATAACGTATAACGTATAACGTATAACGTATAACGTATAACGTATAACGTATAACGTATAACGTATAGCGTATAACGTATAACGTATAACGTATAACGTACAACGTATAACGTATAACGTATAACGTATAACGTATAACGTATAACGTATAACGTATAACGTATAACGTATAACGTACAACGTTTAACGTATAACGTATAACGTAGAACGTATAACGTATAACGTATAACGTATAACGTATGACGTATAACGTATAACGTATAACGTATAACGTATGACGTATAACGTATAACGTATAACGTATAACGTATAACGTATACAGTATAACGTATAACGTATAACGTGTAACGTATAACGTATAACGTATAACGTATAACGTACAACGTTTAACGTATAACGTATAACGTATAACGTATAACGTATAACGTATAACGTATAACGTATGACGTATAACGTATAACGCATAACGTATAACGTATACAGTATAACGTATAACGTATAACGTATAACGTATAACGTATAACGTATAACGTATAACGTATACAGTATAACGTATAACGTATAACGTGTAACGTATAACGTATAACGTATAACGTATAACGTATAACGTATAACGTATAACGTATAACGTATAACGTATACAGTCTAACGTATAACGTATAACGTGTAACGTATAACGTATACAGTATAACGTATAACGTATAACGTGTAACGTATAACGTATAACGTATAACGTATAACGTATAACGTATAACGTATAACGTATAACGTATAACGTATAACGTATAACGTATAACGTAGAACGTATAACGTACAACGTATAACGTATGACGTACAACGTATAACGTATAACGTATATCCTATAACGCGTAACGTATAACGTATAACGTGTAACGTATAACGTATAACGTATAACGTATAACGTATAACGTATAACGAATAACGTATAACGTATAACGTATAACGTACAACGTTTAACGTATAACGTATAACGTAGAACGTATAACGTATAACGTATAACGTATAACGTATAACGTATAACGTATACAGTATAACGTATAACGTATAACGTGTAACGTATAACGTATAACGTATAACGTATAACGTATAACGTATAACGTATAACGTATAACGTATAACGTATAACGTATAACGTATAACGTATAACGTATAACGTATAACGTATGGCGTATAACGTATAACGTATAACGTATAACGTATACAGTATAACGTATAACGTATAACGTATAACGTATAACGTATACAGTTTAACGTATGACGTATAACGTATAACGTACAACGTTTAACGTATAACGTATAACGTATAACGTATAACGTATAACGAATAACGAATAACGTATAACGTATAACGTATAACGTACAACGTTTAACGTATAACGTATAACGTAGAACGTATAACGTATAACGTATAACGTATAACGTATGACGTATAACGTATAACGTACAACGTTTAACGTATAACGTATAACGTATAACGTATAACGTATAACGTATAACGTATAACGTATAACGTATAACGTATAGCGTATAACGTATAACGTATAACGTATAACGTACAACGTATAACGTATAACGTATAACGTATAACGTATAACGTATAAAGTATAACGTATAACGTATAACGTATAACGTACAACGTTTAACGTATAACGTATAACGTAGAACGTATAACGTATAACGTATAACGTATAACGTATGACGTATAACGTATAACGTATAACGTATAACGTATGACGTATAACGTATAACGTATAACGTATAACGTATAACGTATACAGTATAACGTATAACGTATAACGTGTAACGTATAACGTATAACGTATAACGTATAACGTACAACGTTTAACGTATAACGTATAACGTATAACGTATAACGTATAACGTATAACGTATAACGTATGACGTATAACGTATAACGCATAACGTATAACGTATAACGTATACAGTATAACGTATAACGTATAACGTATAACGTATAACGTATAACGTATACAGTATAACGTATAACGTATAACGTGTAACGTATAACGTATAACGTATAACGTATAACGTATAACGTATAACGTATAACGTATAACGTATAACGTATACAGTCTAACGTATAACGTATAACGTGTAACGTATAACGTATACAGTATAACGTATAACGTATAACGTGTAACGTATAACGTATAACGTATAACGTATAACGTATAACGTATAACGTATAACGTATAACGTATAACGTATAACGTAGAACGTATAACGTACAACGTATAACGTATAACGTACAACGTATAACGTATAACGTATATCCTATAACGCGTAACGTATAACGTATAACGTGTAACGTATAACGTATAACGTATAACGTATAACGTATAACGTATAACGAATAACGTATAACGTATAACGTATAACGTACAACGTTTAACGTATAACGTATAACGTAGAACGTATAACGTATAACGTATAACGTATAACGTATAACGTATAACGTATACAGTATAACGTATAACGTATAACGTGTAACGTATAACGTATAACGTATAACGTATAACGTATAACGTAGAACGTATAACGTATAACGTATAACGTATAACGTATAACGTATAACGTATAACGTATAACGTATGGCGTATAACGTATAACGTATAACGTATAACGTATACAGTATAACGTATAACGTATAACGTATAACGTATAACGTATACAGTTTAACGTATGACGTATAACGTATAACGTACAACGTTTAACGTATAACGTATAACGTATAACGTATAACGTATAACGAATAACGTATAACGTATAACGTATAACGTACAACGTTTAACGTATAACGTATAACGTAGAACGTATAACGTATAACGTATAACGTATAACGTATGACGTATAACGTATAACGTACAACGTTTAACGTATAACGTATAACGTATAACGTACAACGTATAACGTATATCGTACAACGTTCAACGTATAACGTATAATGTACAACGTATAACGTATAACGTATAACGTATAAGGTATAACGTATAACGTATAACGTATAACGTATAACGTATAACGTATAACGTATAACGTACAACGTATAACGTATAACGTATATCCTATAACGCATAACGTATAACGTATAACGTATAACGTATAACGTATAACGTATAACGTATAACGTATAACGTATAACGTATAACGTATAACGTATAACGTATTACGTATAACGTATAACGTATGACGTATAACGTATAACGTACAACGTTTAACGTATAATGTATAACGTAGAACGTATAACGTACAACGTATAACGTATAACGTATAACGTACAACGTATAACGTATAACGTATATCCTATAACGTGTAACGTATAACGTATAACGTGTAACGTATAACGTATAACGTATAACGTATAACGTATAACGTATAACGAATAACGTATAACGTATAACGTATAACGTATAACGTACAACGTTTAACGTATAACGTATAACGTAGAACGTATAACGTATAACGTATAACGTATAACGTATAACGTATAACGTATACAGTATAACGTATAACGTATAACGTGTAACGTATAACGTATAACGTATAACGTATAACGTATAACGTATAACGTATAACGTATAACGTATAACGTATAACGTATAACGTATAACGTATAACGTATAACGTATAACGTATGGCGTATAACGTATAACGTATAACGTATAACGTATACAGTATAACGTATAACGTATAACGTATAACGTATAACGTATACAGTTTAACGTATGACGTATAACGTATAACGTACAACGTTTAACGTATAACGTATAACGTATAACGTATAACGTATAACGAATAACGTATAACGTATAACGTATAACGTACAACGTTTAACGTATAACGTATAACGTAGAACGTATAACGTATAACGTATAACGTATAACGTATAACGTATGACGTATAACGTATAACGTACAACGTTTAACGTATAACGTATAACGTATAACGTACAACGTATAACGTATATCGTACAACGTTCAACGTATAACGTATAATGTACAACGTATAACGTATAACGTATAACGTATAACGTATAACGTATAACGTATAACGTATAACGTATAACGTACAACGTATAACGTATAACGTATAACGTATAACGTATATCCTATAACGCATAACGTATAACGTATAACGTATAACGTATAACGTATAACGTATAACGTATAACGTATAACGTATAACGTATAACGTATAACGTATACAGTATAACGTATAACGTATAACGTGTAACGTATAACGTACAACGTATAACGTATAACGTATAACGTATAACGTATAACGTATAACGTATAACGTATAACGTATAACGTATAACGTATAACGTATGGCGTATAACGTATAACGTATAACGTATAACGTATAACGTCCAACGTATAACGTATAACGTATAAGGTATAACGTATAACGTACAACGTTTAACGTATACCGTATAACGAATAACGTATAACGTATATCGCATGACGTATAACATATAACGTATAACGTATAACGAAATAACGTACAACGTATAACGTATAACGTATATCCTATAACGCATAACGTATAACGCATAACGTATAACGTATAACGTATAACGTATAACGTATAACGTATAACGTATAACGTATAACGTATAACGTATAACGTATAACGTGTAATGTATAACGTATAACGTATAACGTATAACGTATAACGTATAACGTATAACGTATAACGTATAACGTATAACGTATAACGTATAACGTATAACGTATAACGTATAGCGTATAACGTATAACGTATAACGTATAACGTACAACGTATAACGTATAACGTATAACGTATAACGTACAACGTATAACGTATAACGTATAACGTATAACGTATAACGTATAACGTATAACGTATAACGTATAACGTATAACGTATAACGTATAACGTATAACGTATAACGTATAACGTATAACGTATAACGTATAACGTATAACGTATAACGTGTAACGTATAACGTGTAACGCATAACGTATAACGTATAACGTATAACGTATAACGTATGACGTATAACGTATAACGTATAACGTATAACGTATAACGTATAACGTATAACGTATAACGTATAACGTATAACGTATAACGTATAACGTATAGCGTATAACGTATAACGTATAACGTATAACGTACAACGTCTAACGTATAACGTATAACGTATAACGTATAACGTACAACGTATATCGTATAACGTATAACGTATAACGTATAACGTATAACGTATAACGTATAACGTATAACGTATAACGTATATCGTATAACGTATAACGTACAACGTTTAACGTATAACGTATAACGTAGAACGTATAACGTATAACGTATAACGTATGACGTATAACGTATAACGTACAACGTTTAACGTATAACGTATAACGTATAACGTATAACGTATAACGTATAACGTATATCGTACAACGTTCAACGTATAACGTATAATGTATAACGTATAACGTATAACGTATAACGTATAAGGTATAACGTATAACGTATAACGTACAACGTTTAACGTATAACGTATAACGTAGAACGTATAACGTATAACGTATAACGTATAACGTATGACGTATAACGTATAACGTATAACGTATAACGTATAACGTATACAGTATAACGTATAACGTATAACGTGTAACGTATAACGTATAACGTATAACGTATAACGTATAACGTATAACGTATAACGTATAACGTATAACGTATATCCTATAACGCATAACGTATAACGTATAACGTATAACGTATAACGTATAACGTATAACGTATATCCTATAACGTATAACGTATAACGTATAACGTATAACGTATAACGTACAACGTATAACGTATAACGTATAACGTATAACGTATATCCTATAACGCATAACGTATAACGTATAACGTATAACGTATAACGTATAACGTATAACGTATAACGTATAACGTATAACGTATAACGTATAACGTATAACGTATAACGTATAACGTATAACGTATACAGTATAACGTATAACGTATAACGTGTAACGTATAACGTATAACGTATAACGTATAACGTATAACGTATAACGTATAACGTATAACGTATAACGTATAACGTATATCGTATAACGTATAACGTATAACGTATGGCGTATAACGTATAACGTATAACGTATAACGTCCAACGTATAACGTACAACGTTCAACGTATAACGTATAATGTACAACGTATAACGTATAACGTATAATGTATAACGTATAACGTATAACGTATAACGTATAACGTATAACGTATAACGTATAACGTACAACGTTTAGCGTATAACGTATAACGTAGAACGTATAACGTATAACGTATAACGTATAACGTATGACGTATAACGTATAACGTACAACGTTTAACGTATAATGTATAACGTAGAACGTATAACGTACAACGTATAACGTATAACGTATAACGTACAACGTACAACGTATAACGTATAACGTATATCCTATAACGCATAACGTATAACGTATAACGTATAACGTATAACGTATAACGTATAACGTATAACGTATAACGTATGTCGTATAACGTATTACGTATAACGTATAACGTATAACGTATAACGTATAACGTATAATGTATAACGTATAACGTATAACGTATAACGTATAACGTATAACGTATAACGTATAACGTATAACGTATAACGTATAACGTATAACGTATAACGTATAACGTATAACGTATAACGTACAACGTATAACGTATAACGTATAACGTATAACGTATATCCTATAACGCATAACGTATAACGTATAACGTATAACGTATAACGTATAACGTATAACGTATAACGTATAACGTATAACGTATAACGTACAACGTATAACGTATAACGTATAACGTATACAGTATAACGTATAACGTATAACGTGTAACGTATAACGTATAACGTATAACGTATAACGTATAACGTATAACGTATACAGTATAACGTATAACGTATAACGTGTAACGTATAACGTATATCGTATAACGTATAACGTACAACGTTTAACGTATAACGTATAACGTAGAACGTATAACGTATAACGTATAACGTATAACGTATGACGTATAACGTATAACGTATAACGTATAACGTATAACGTATACAGTATAACGTATAACGTATAACGTATAACGTATAACGTATAACGTATAACGTATACAGTATAACGTATAACGTATAACGTGTAACGTATAACGTATAACGTATAACGTATAACGTATAACGTATAACCTATAACGTATAACGTATAACGTAGAACGTATAACGTACAACGTATAACGTATAACGTACAACGTATAACGTATAACGTATATCCTATAACGCGTAACGTATAACGTATAACGTGAAACGTATAACGTATAACGTATAACGTATAACGTATAACGAATAACGTATAACGTATAACGGATAACGTACAACGTTTAACGTATAACGTATAACGTAGAACGTATAACGTATAACGTATAACGTATAACGTATGACGTATAACGTATAACGTATAACGTATAACGTATAACGTATACAGTATAACGTATAACGTGTAACGTGTAACGTATAACGTATAACGTATAACGTATAACGTATAACGTATAACGTATAACGTATAACGTATAACGTATAACGTATAACGTATAACGTATAACGTATAACGTATGGCGTATAACGTATAACGTATAACGTATAACGTATAACGTATAACGTATAACGTATAACGTATATCGTACAACGTTCAACGTATAACGTATAATGTATAACGTATAACGTATAACGTATAACGTATAAGGTATAACGTATAACGTATAACGTACAACGTTTAACGTATAACGTATAACGTAGAACGTATAACGTATAAAGTATAACGTATACAGTATAACGTATAACGTATAACGTATAACGTATAACGTATAACGTATAACGTATAACGTATAACGTATAACGTATAACGAATAACGTATAACGTATAACGTATAACGTACAACGTTTAACGTATAACGTATAACGTATAACGTATAACGTATAACGTATAACGTATATCCTATAACGCATAACGTATAACGTATAACGTATAACTTATAACGTATAACGTATAACGTATAACGTATAACGTATAACGTATAACGTATAACGTATACAGTATAACGTATAACGTATAACGTGTAACGTATAACGTATAACGTATAACGTATAACGTATAACGTATAACGTATAACGTATAACGTATAACGTATAACGTATAACGTATAACGTATAACGTATAACGTATGGCGTATAACGTATAACGTATAACGTATAACGTATAACGTCCACCGTATAACGTATAACGTATAAGGTATAACGTATAACGTACAACGTTTAACGTATACCGTATAACGAATAACGTATAACGTATATCGCATGACGTATAACGTATAACGTACAACGTATAACGTATAACGTATATCCTATAACGCATAACGTATAACGTATAACGTATAACTTATAACGTATAACGTATAACGTATAACGTATAACGTATAACGTATAACGTATAACGTATACAGTATAACGTATAACGTATAACGTGTAACGTATAACGTATAACGTATAACGTATAACGTATAACGTATAACGTATATCCTATAACGCATAACGTATAACGTATAACGTATAACGTATAACGTATAACGTATAACGTATAACGTATAACGTATAACGTATAACGTATAACGTATAACGTATAACGTATAACGTATAACGTATAACGTATAACGTATAACGTCTAACGTATAACGTACAACGTTTAACGTATAACGTATAACGTAGAACGTATAACGTATAACGTATAACGTATAACGTATAACGTATGACGTATAACGTATAACGTACATCGTTTAACGTATAATGTATAACGTAGAACGTATAACGTACAACGTATAACGTATAACGTATAACGTACAACGTACAACGTACAACGTATAACGTATAACGTATATCCTATAACGCATAACGTATAACGTATAACGTATAACGTATAACGTATATCGTATAACGTATAACGTACAACGTTTAACGTATAACGTATAACGTATAACGTATAACGTATAACGTATAACGTATAACGTATAACGTATAACGTATAACGTATACAGTATAACGTATAACGTATAACGTGTAACGTATAACGTATAACGTATAACGTATAACGTACAACGTTTAACGTATAACGTATAACGTATAACGTATAACGTATAACGTATAACGTATAACGTATAACGTATAACGTACAACGTTTAACGTATAACGTATAACGTATAACGTATAACGTATAACGTATAACGTATAACGTATAACGTATAACGTATAACGTATATCCTATAACGCATAACGTATAACGTATAACGTATAACGTATAACGTATAACGTATAACGTATAACGTATAACGTATAACGTATAACGTATAACGTATAACGTATAACGTATAACGTATAACGTATAACGTATAACGTATATCCTATAACGCGTAACGTATAACGTATAACGTGAAACGTATAACGTATAACGTATAACGTATAACGCATAACGAATAACGTATAACGTATAACGTATAACGTACAACGTTTAACGTATAACGTATAACGTAGAACGTATAACGTATAACGTATAACGTATAACGTATGACGTATAACGTATAACGTATAACGTATAACGTATAACGTATACAGTATAACGTATAACGTGTAACGTGTAACGTATAACGTATAACGTATAACGTATAACGTATAACGTATGACGTATAACGTATAACGTATAACGTATAACGTATAACGTATACAGTATAACGTATAACGTATAACGTGTAACGTATAACGTATAACGTATAACGTATAACGTATAACGTATAACGTATAACGTATAACGTATAACGTATAACGTATAACGTATAACGTATAACGTATAACGTATAACGTATAACGTATAACGTATAACGTATAACGTATAACGAATAACGTATAACGTATAACGTATAACGTACAACGTTTAACGTATAACGTATAACGTATAACGTATGACGTATAACGTATAACGTATAACGTATAACGTATAACGTATACAGTATAACGTATAACGTGTAACGTGTAACGTATAACGTATAACGTATAACGTATAACGTATAACGTATAACGTATAACGTATAACGTATAACGTATAACGTATAACGTATAACGTATAACGTATGGCGTATAACGTATAACGTATAACGTATAACGTATAACGTATAACGTATAACGTATAACGTATATCGTACAACGTTCAACGTATAACGTATAATGTATAACGTATAACGTATAACGTATAACGTATAAGGTATAACGTATAACGTATAACGTACAACGTTTAACGTATAACGTATAACGTAGAACGTATAACGTATAACGTATAACGTATAACGTATGACGTATAACGTATAACGTATAACGTATAACGTATAACGTATACAGTATAACGTATAACGTATAACGTGTAACGTATAACGTATAACGTATAACGTATAACGTATAACGTATAACGTATAACGTATAACGTATAACGTATAACGTATAACGTATAACGTATAACGTATAACGTATAACGTATAACGTATAACGAATAACGTATAACGTATAACGTATAACGTACAACGTTTAACGTATAACGTATAACGTATGGCGTATAACGTATAACGTATAACGTATAACGTCCAACGTATAACGTACAACGTTCAACGTATAACGTATAATGTACAACGTATAACGTATAACGTATAATGTATAACGTATAACGTATAACGTATAACGTATAACGTATAACGTATAACGTATAACGTATAACGTACAACGTTTAACGTATAACGTATAACGTATAACGTAGAACGTATAACGTATAACGTATAACGTATAACGTATGACGTATAACGTATAACGTAAAACGTTTAACGTATAATGTATAACGTAGAACGTATAACGTACAACGTATAACGTATAACGTATAACGTACAACGTACAACGTATAACGTATAACGTATATCCTATAACGCATAACGTATAACGTATAACGTATAACGTATAACGTATAACGTATAACGTATAACGTATAACGTATGTCGTATAACGTATTACGTATAACGTATAACGTATAACGTATAACGTATAACGTATAATGTATAACGTATAACGTATAACGTATAACGTATAACGTATAACGTATAACGTATAACGTATAACGTATAACGTATAACGTATAACGTATAACGTATAACGTATAACGTATAACATATAACGTACAACGTATAACGTATAACGTATAACGTATAACGTATATCCTATAACGCATAACGTATAACGTATAACGTATAACGTATAACGTATAACGTATAACGTATAACGTATAACGTATAACGTACAACGTATAACGTATAACGTATAACGTATACAGTATAACGTATAACGTATAACGTGTAACGTATAACGTATAACGTATAACGTATAACGTATAACGTATAACGTATACAGTATAACGTATAACGTATAACGTGTAACGTATAACGTATAAGGTATAACGTATAACGTACAACGTTTAACGTATAACGTATAACGTAGAACGTATAACGTATAACGTATAACGTATAACGTATGACGTATAACGTATAACGTATAACGTATAACGTATAACGTATACAGTATAACGTATAACGTATAACGTATAACGTATAACGTATAACGTATAACGTATAACGTATACAGTATAACGTATAACGTATAACGTGTAACGTATAACGTATAACGTATAACGTATAACGTATAACGTATAACCTATAACGTATAACGTATAACGTAGAACGTATAACGTACAACGTATAACGTATAACGTACAACGTATAACGTATAACGTATATCCTATAACGCGTAACGTATAACGTATAACGTGAAACGTATAACGTATAACGTATAACGTATAACGTATAACGAATAACGTATAACGTATAACGTATAACGTACAACGTTTAACGTATAACGTATAACGTAGAACGTATAACGTATAACGTATAACGTATAACGTATGACGTATAACGTATAACGTATAACGTATAACGTATAACGTATACAGTATAACGTATAACGTGTAACGTGTAACGTATAACGTATAACGTATAACGTATAACGTATAACGTATAACGTATAACGTATAACGTATAACGTATAACGTATAACGTATAACGTATAACGTATGGCGTATAACGTATAACGTATAACGTATAACGTATAACGTATAACGTATAACGTATAACGTATATCGTACAACGTTCAACGTATAACGTATAATGTATAACGTATAACGTATAACGTATAACGTATAAGGTATAACGTATAACGTATAACGTATAACGTACAACGTTTAACGTATAACGTATAACGTAGAACGTATAACGTATAACGTATAACGTATAACGTATGACGTATAACGTATAACGTATAACGTATAACGTATAACGTATACAGTATAACGTATAACGTATAACGTGTAACGTATAACGTATAACGTATAACGTATAACGTATAACGTATAACGTATAACGTATAACGTATAACGTATAACGTATAACGTATAACGTATAACGAATAACGTATAACGTATAACGTATAACGTACAACGTTTAACGTATAACGTATAACGTATAACGTATGACGTATAACGTATAACGTATAACGTATAACGTATAACGTATACAGTATAACGTATAACGTGTAACGTGTAACGTATAACGTATAACGTATAACGTATAACGTATAACGTATAACGTATAACGTATAACGTATAACGTATAACGTATAACGTATAACGTATAACGTATAACGTATGGCGTATAACGTATAACGTGTAACGTATAACGTATAACGTATAACGTATAACGTATAACGTATATCGTACAACGTTCAACGTATAACGTATAATGTATAACGTATAACGTATAACGTATAACGTATAAGGTATAACGTATAACGTATAACGTACAACGTTTAACGTATAACGTATAACGTAGAACGTATAACGTATAACGTATAACGTATAACGTATACAGTATAACGTATAACGTATAACGTGTAACGTATAACGTATAACGTATAACGTATAACGTATAACGTATAACGTATATCCTATAACGCATAACGTATAACGTATAACGTATAACGTATAACGTATAACGTATAACGTATAACGTATAACGTATAACGTATAACGTATAACGTATAACGTATAACGTATAACGTATAACGTATAACGTATAACGTATAACGTATAACGTACAACGTTTAACGTATAACGTATAACGTAGAACGTATAACGTATAACGTATAACGTATAACGTATAACGTATGACGTATAACGTATAACGTACATCGTTTAACGTATAATGTATAACGTAGAACGTATAACGTACAACGTATAACGTATAACGTATAACGTACAACGTACAACGTACAACGTATAACGTATAACGTATATCCTATAACGCATAACGTATAACGTATAACGTATAACGTATAACGTATATCGTATAACGTATAACGTACAACGTTTAACGTATAACGTATAACGTATAACGTATAACGTATAACGTATAACGTATAACGTATAACGTATAACGTATAACGTATAACGTATACAGTATAACGTATAACGTATAACGTGTAACGTATAACGTATAACGTATAACGTATAACGTATAACGTATAACCTATAACGTATAACGTATAACGTAGAACGTATATCGTACAACGTATAACGTATAACGTATAACGTACAACGTATAACGTATAACGTATATCCTATAACGCGTAACGTATAACGTATAACGTGAAACGTATAACGTATAACGTATAACGTATAACGCATAACGAATAACGTATAACGTATAACGTATAACGTACAACGTTTAACGTATAACGTATAACGTATAACGTATAACGTATAACGTATAACGTATAACGTATAACGTATAACGTATAACGTATAACGTATAACGTATAACGTATGGCGTATAACGTATAACGTATAACGTATAACGTATAACGTCCACCGTATAACGTATAACGTATAAGGTATAACGTATAACGTACAACGTTTAACGTATACCGTATAACGAATAACGTATAACGTATATCGCATGACGTATAACGTATAACGTACAACGTATAACGTATAACGTATATCCTATAACGCATAACGTATAACGTATAACGTATAACTTATAACGTATAACGTATAACGTATAACGTATAACGTATAACGTATAACGTATAACGTATACAGTATAACGTATAACGTATAACGTGTAACGTATAACGTATAACGTATAACGTATAACGTATAACGTATAACGTATATCCTATAACGCATAACGTATAACGTATAACGTATAACGTATAACGTATAACGTATAACGTATAACGTATAACGTATAACGTATAACGTATAACGTATAACGTATAACGTATAACGTATAACGTATAACGTATAACGTATAACGTATAACGTATAACGTACAACGTTTAACGTATAACGTATAACGTAGAACGTATAACGTATAACGTATAACGTATAACGTATAACGTATGACGTATAACGTATAACGTACATCGTTTAACGTATAATGTATAACGTAGAACGTATAACGTACAACGTATAACGTATAACGTATAACGTACAACGTACAACGTACAACGTATAACGTATAACGTATATCCTATAACGCATAACGTATAACGTATAACGTATAACGTATAACGTATATCGTATAACGTATAACGTACAACGTTTAACGTATAACGTATAACGTATAACGTATAACGTATAACGTATAACGTATAACGTATAACGTATAACGTATAACGTATACAGTATAACGTATAACGTATAACGTGTAACGTATAACGTATAACGTATAACGTATAACGTATAACGTATAACCTATAACGTATAACGTATAACGTAGAACGTATAACGTACAACGTATAACGTATAACGTATAACGTACAACGTATAACGTATAACGTATATCCTATAACGCGTAACGTATAACGTATAACGTGAAACGTATAACGTATAACGTATAACGTATAACGCATAACGAATAACGTATAACGTATAACGTATAACGTACAACGTTTAACGTATAACGTATAACGTAGAACGTATAACGTATAACGTATAACGTATAACGTATGACGTATAACGTATAACGTATAACGTATAACGTATAACGTATACAGTATAACGTATAACGTGTAACGTGTAACGTATAACGTATAACGTATAACGTATAACGTATAACGTATAACGTATAACGTATAACGTATAACGTATAACGTATAACGTATGGCGTATAACGTATAACGTATAACGTATAACGTATAACGTATAACGTATAACGTATAACGTATATCGTACAACGTTCAACGTATAACGTATAATGTATAACGTATAACGTATAACGTATAACGTATAAGGTATAACGTATAACGTATAACGTACAACGTTTAACGTATAACGTATAACGTAGAACGTATAACGTATAACGTATAACGTATATCGTATGACGTATAACGTATAACGTATAACGTATAACGTATAACGTATACAGTATAACGTATAACGTATAACGTGTAACGTATAACGTATAACGTATAACGTATAACGTATAACGTATAACGTATAACGTATAACGTATAACGTATAACGTATAACGTATAACGTATAACGTATAACGTATAACGAATAACGTATAACGTATAACGTATAACGTACAACGTTTAACGTATAACGTATAACGTATAACGTATGACGTATAACGTATAACGTATAACGTATAACGTATAACGTATACAGTATAACGTATAACGTGTAACGTGTAACGTATAACGTATAACGTATAACGTATAACGTATAACGTATAACGTATAACGTATAACGTATAACGTATAACGTATAACGTATAACGTATAACGTATAACGTATGGCGTATAACGTATAACGTATAACGTATAACGTATAACGTATAACGTATAACGTATAACGTATATCGTACAACGTTCAACGTATAACGTATAATGTATAACGTATAACGTATAACGTATAACGTATAAGGTATAACGTATAACGTATAACGTACAACGTTTAACGTATAACGTATAACGTAGAACGTATAACGTATAACGTATAACGTATAACGTATGACGTGTAACGTATAACGTATAACTTATAACGTATAACGTATACAGTATAACGTATAACGTATAACGTGTAACGTATAACGTATAACGTATAACGTATAACGTATAACGTATAACGTATAACGTATAACGTATAACGTATAACGTATAACGTATAACGTATAACGTATAACGTATAACGTATAACGTATAACGAATAACGTATAACGTATAACGTATAACGTACAACGTTTAACGTATAACGTATAACGTATGGCGTATAACGTATAACGTATAACGTATAACGTCCAACGTATAACGTACAACGTTCAACGTATAACGTATAATGTACAACGTATAACGTATAACGTATAATGTATAACGTATAACGTATAACGTATAACGTATAACGTATAACGTATAACGTATAACGTACAACGTTTAACGTATAACGTATAACGTAGAACGTATAACGTATAACGTATAACGTATAACGTATGACGTATAACGTATAACGTACAACGTTTAACGTATAATGTATAACGTAGAACGTATAACGTACAACGTATAACGTATAACGTATAACGTACAACGTACAACGTATAACGTATAACGTATATCCTATAACGCATAACGTATAACGTATAACGTATAACGTATAACGTATAACGTATAACGTATAACGTATAACGTATGTCGTATAACGTATTACGTATAACGTATAACGTATAACGTATAACGTATAACGTATAATGTATAACGTATAACGTATAACGTATAACGTATAACGTATAACGTATAACGTATAACGTATAACGTATAACGTATAACGTATAACGTATAACGTATAACGTATAACATATAACGTACAACGTATAACGTATAACGTATAACGTATAACGTATATCCTATAACGCATAACGTATAACGTATAACGTATAACGTATAACGTATAACGTATAACGTATAACGTATAACGTATAACGTACAACGTATAACGTATAACGTATAACGTATACAGTATAACGTATAACGTATAACGTGTAACGTATAACGTATAACGTATAACGTATAACGTATAACGTATAACGTATACAGTATAACGTATAACGTATAACGTGTAACGTATAACGTATAAGGTATAACGTATAACGTACAACGTTTAACGTATAACGTATAACGTAGAACGTATAACGTATAACGTATAACGTATAACGTATGACGTATAACGTATAACGTATAACGTATAACGTATAACGTATACAGTATAACGTATAACGTATAACGTATAACGTATAACGTATAACGTATAACGTATAACGTATACAGTATAACGTATAACGTATAACGTGTAACGTATAACGTATAACGTATAACGTATAACGTATAACGTATAACCTATAACGTATAACGTATAACGTAGAACGTATAACGTACAACGTATAACGTATAACGTACAACGTATAACGTATAACGTATATCCTATAACGCGTAACGTATAACGTATAACGTGAAACGTATAACGTATAACGTATAACGTATAACGTATAACGAATAACGTATAACGTATAACGTATAACGTACAACGTTTAACGTATAACGTATAACGTAGAACGTATAACGTATAACGTATAACGTATAACGTATGACGTATAACGTATAACGTATAACGTATAACGTATAACGTATACAGTATAACGTATAACGTGTAACGTGTAACGTATAACGTATAACGTATAACGTATAACGTATAACGTATAACGTATAACGTATAACGTATAACGTATAACGTATAACGTATAACGTATAACGTATAACGTATGGCGTATAACGTATAACGTATAACGTATAACGTATAACGTATAACGTATAACGTATAACGTATATCGTACAACGTTCAACGTATAACGTATAATGTATAACGTATAACGTATAACGTATAACGTATAAGGTATAACGTATAACGAATAACGTATAACGTACAACGTTTAACGTATAACGTATAACGTAGAACGTATAACGTATAACGTATAACGTATAACGTATGACGTATAACGTATAACGTATAACGTATAACGTATAACGTATACAGTATAACGTATAACGTATAACGTGTAACGTATAACGTATAACGTATAACGTATAACGTATAACGTATAACGTATAACGTATAACGTATAACGTATAACGTATAACGTATAACGTATAACGAATAACGTATAACGTATAACGTATAACGTACAACGTTTAACGTATAACGTATAACGTATAACGTATGACGTATAACGTATAACGTATAACGTATAACGTATAACGTATACAGTATAACGTATAACGTGTAACGTGTAACGTATAACGTATAACGTATAACGTATAACGTATAACGTATAACGTATAACGTATAACGTATAACGTATAACGTATAACGTATAACGTATAACGTATAACGTATAACGTATGGCGTATAACGTATAACGTGTAACGTATAACGTATAACGTATAACGTATAACGTATAACGTATATCGTACAACGTTCAACGTATAACGTATAATGTATAACGTATAACGTATAACGTATAACGTATAAGGTATAACGTATAACGTATAACGTACAACGTTTAACGTATAACGTATAACGTAGAACGTATAACGTATAACGTATAACGTATAACGTATGACGTATAACGTATAACGTATAACGTATAACGTATAACGTATACAGTATAACGTATAACGTATAACGTGTAACGTATAACGTATAACGTATAACGTATAACGTATAACGTATAACGTATAACGTATAACGTATAACGTATAACGTATAACGTATAACGTATAACGTATAACGTATAACGTATAACGAATAACGTATAACGTATAACGTATAACGTACAACGTTTAACGTATAACGTATAACGTATAACGTATAACGTATAACGTATAACGTATATCCTATAACGCATAACGTATAACGTATAACGTATAACTTATAACGTATAACGTATAACGTATAACGTATAACGTATAACGTATAACGTATAACGTATACAGTATAACGTATAACGTATAACGTGTAACGTATAACGTATAACGTATAACGTATAACGTATAACGTATAACGTATAACGTATAACGTATAACGTATAACGTATAACGTATAACGTATAACGTATAACGTATGGCGTATAACGTATAACGTATAACGTATAACGTATAACGTCCAACGTATAACGTATAACGTATAAGGTATAACGTATAACGTACAACGTTTAACGTATACCGTATAACGAATAACGTATAACGTATATCGCATGACGTATAACATATAACGTATAACGTATAACGTATAACGTACAACGTATAACGTATAACGTATATCCTATAACGCATAACGTATAACGCATAACGTATAACGTATAACGTATAACGTATAACGTATAACGTATAACGTATAACGTATAACGTATAACGTATAACGTATAACGTATAACGAATAACGTATAACGTATAACGTATAACGTACAACGTTTAACGTATAACGTATAACGTAGAACGTATAACGTATAACGTATAACGTATAACGTATGACGTATAACGTATAACGTACAACGTTTAACGTATAACGTATAACGTATAACGTATAACGTATAACGTATATCGTACAACGTTCAACGTATAACGTATAATGTACAACGTATAACGTATAACGTATAACGTATAAGGTATAACGTATAACGTATAACGTATAACGTATAACGTATAACGTATAACGTATAACGTATAACGTACAACGTATAACGTATAACGTATATCCTATAACGCATAACGTATAACGTATAACGTATAACGTATAACGTATAACGTATAACGTATAACGTATAACGTATAACGTATAACGTATAACGTATAACGTATAACGTATAACGTATAACGTATAACGTATAACGTATAACGTATAACGTACAACGTTTAACGTATAACGTATAACGTAGAACGTATAACGTATAACGTATAACGTATAACGTATAACGTATGACGTATAACGTATAACGTACATCGTTTAACGTATAATGTATAACGTAGAACGTATAACGTACAACGTATAACGTATAACGTATAACGTACAACGTACAACGTACAACGTATAACGTATAACGTATATCCTATAACGCATAACGTATAACGTATAACGTATAACGTATAACGTATATCGTATAACGTATAACGTACAACGTTTAACGTATAACGTATAACGTATAACGTATAACGTATAACGTATAACGTATAACGTATATCGTACAACGTTCAACGTATAACGTATAATGTACAACGTATAACGTATAACGTATAACGTATAAGGTATAACGTATAACGTATAACGTATAACGTATAACGTATAACGTATAACGTATAACGTATAACGTATAACGTATAACGTATAACGTATAACGTACAACGTATAACGTATAACGTATATCCTATAACGCATAACGTATAACGTATAACGTATAACGTATAACGTATAACGTATAACGTATAACGTATAACGTATAACGTATATCCTATAACGCATAACGTATAACGTATAACGTATAACGTATAACGTATAACGTATAACGTATAACGTATAACGTATAACGTATAACGTATAACGTATAACGTATAACGTATAACGTATAACGTATAACGTATAACGTATGGCGTATAACGTATAACGTATAACGTATAACGTCCAACGTATAACGTATAACGTATAACGCATAACGAATAACGTATAACGTATATCGCATGACGTATAACATATAACGTATAAGGTATAACGTATAACGTACAACGTTTAACGTATACCGTATAACGAATAACGTATAACGTATATCGCATGACGTATAACATATAACGTATAACGTATAACGTATAACGTACAACGTATAACGTATAACGTATATCCTATAACGCATAACGTATAACGCATAACGTATAACGTATAACGTATAACGTATAACGTATAACGTATAACGTATAACGTATAACGTATAACGTATAACGTATAACGTATAACGAATAACGTATAACGTATAACGTATAACGTACAACGTTTAACGTATAACGTATAACGTAGAACGTATAACGTATAACGTATAACGTATAACGTATGACGTATAACGTATAACGTACAACGTTTAACGTATAACGTATAACGTATAACGTATAACGTATAACGTATAACGTATAACGTATAACGTATAACGTATAACGTATAACGTATAACGTATAACGTATAACGTATAACGTATAACGTATAACGTACAACGTTTAACGTATAACGTATAACGTAGAACGTATAACGTATAACGTATAACGTATAACGTATAACGTATGACGTATAACGTATAACGTACATCGTTTAACGTATAATGTATAACGTAGAACGTATAACGTACAACGTATAACGTATAACGTATAACGTACAACGTACAACGTATAACGTATAACGTATATCCTATAACGCATAACGTATAACGTATAACGTATAACGTATAACGTATATCGTATAACGTATAACGTACAACGTTTAACGTATAACGTATAACGTATAACGTATAACGTATAACGTATAACGTATAACGTATAACGTATATCGTACAACGTTCAACGTATAACGTATAATGTACAACGTATAACGTATAACGTATAACGTATAAGGTATAACGTATAACGTATAACGTATAACGTATAACGTATAACGTATAACGTATAACGTATAACGTATAACGTATAACGTATAACGTATAACGTACAACGTATAACGTATAACGTATATCCTATAACGCATAACGTATAACGTATAACGTATAACGTATAACGTATAACGTATAACGTATAACGTATAACGTATAACGTATATCCTATAACGCATAACGTATAACGTATAACGTATAACGTATAACGTATAACGTATAACGTATAACGTATAACGTATAACGTATAACGTATAACGTATAACGTATAACGTATAACGTATAACGTATAACGTATAACGTATGGCGTATAACGTATAACGTATAACGTATAACGTCCAACGTATAACGTATAACGTATAACGCATAACGAATAACGTATAACGTATATCGCATGACGTATAACATATAACGTATAAGGTATAACGTATAACGTACAACGTTTAACGTATACCGTATAACGAATAACGTATAACGTATATCGCATGACGTATAACATATAACGTATAACGTATAACGTATAACGTACAACGTATAACGTATAACGTATATCCTATAACGCATAACGTATAACGCATAACGTATAACGTATAACGTATAACGTATAACGTATAACGTATAACGTATAACGTATAACGTATAACGTATAACGTATAACGTATAACGAATAACGTATAACGTATAACGTATAACGTACAACGTTTAACGTATAACGTATAACGTAGAACGTATAACGTATAACGTATAACGTATAACGTATGACGTATAACGTATAACGTACAACGTTTAACGTATAACGTATAACGTATAACGTATAACGTATAACGTATAACGTATAACGTATAACGTATAACGTATAACGTATAACGTATAACGTATAACGTATAACGTATAACGTATAACGTATAACGTATAACGTATAACGTACAACGTTTAACGTATAACGTATAACGTAGAACGTATAACGTATAACGTATAACGTATAACGTATAACGTATGACGTATAACGTATAACGTACATCGTTTAACGTATAATGTATAACGTAGAACGTATAACGTACAACGTATAACGTATAACGTATAACGTACAACGTACAACGTATAACGTATAACGTATATCCTATAACGCATAACGTATAACGTATAACGTATAACGTATAACGTATATCGTATAACGTATAACGTACAACGTTTAACGTATAACGTATAACGTATAACGTATAACGTATAACGTATAACGTATATCGTACAACGTTCAACGTATAACGTATAATGTACAACGTATAACGTATAACGTATAACGTATAAGGTATAACGTATAACGTATAACGTATAACGTATAACGTATAACGTATAACGTATAACGTATAACGTATAACGTACAACGTATAACGTATAACGTATATCCTATAACGCATAACGTATAACGTATAACGTATAACGTATAACGTATAACGTATAACGTATAACGTATAACGTATAACGTATAACGTATAACGTATAACGTATAACGTATAACGTATAACGTATGGCGTATAACGTATAACGTATAACGTATAACGTCCAACGTATAACGTATAACGTATAACGCATAACGAATAACGTATAACGTATATCACATGACGTATAACATATAACGTATAACGTATAACGTATAACGTACAACGTATAACGTATAACGTATATCCTATAACGCATAACGTATAACGCATAACGTATAACGTATAACGTATAACGTATAACGTATAACGTATAACGTATAACGTATGACGTATAACGTATAAGGTATAACGTATGACGTATAACGTATAACGTATAACGTATAACGTATAACGTATACAGTATAACGTATAACGTATAACGTGTAACGTATAACGTATATCGTATAACGTATAACGTACAACGTTTAACGTATAACGTATAACGTAGAACGTATAACGTATAACGTATAACGTATAACGTATAACGTATAACGTATAACGTATAACGTATAACGTATAACGTATAGCGTGTAACGTATAACGTATATCGTATAACGTATAACGTACAACGTTTAACGTATAACGTATAACGTATAACGTATAACGTATAACGTATAACGTATATCGTACAACGTTCAACGTATAACGTATAATGTACAACGTATAACGTATAACGTATAACGTATAAGGTATAACGTATAACGTATAACGTATAACGTATAACGTATAACGTATAACGTATAACGTACAACGTATAACGTATAACGTATATCCTATAACGCATAACGTATAACGTATAACGTATAACGTATAACGTATATCGTATAACGTATAACGTACAACGTTTAACGTATAACGTATAACGTATAACGTATAACGTATAACGTATAACGTATAACGTATAACGTATATCGTACAACGTTCAACGTATAACGTATAATGTACAACGTATAACGTATAACGTATAACGTATAAGGTATAACGTATAACGTATAACGTATAACGTATAACGTATAACGTATAACGTATAACGTATAACGTATAACGTATAACGTATAACGTATAACGTACAACGTATAACGTATAACGTATATCCTATAACGCATAACGTATAACGTATAACGTATAACGTATAACGTATAACGTATAACGTATAACGTATAACGTATAACGTATAACGTATATCCTATAACGCATAACGTATAACGTATAACGTATAACGTATAACGTATAACGTATAACGTATAACGTATAACGTATAACGTATAACGTATAACGTATAACGTATAACGTATAACGTATAACGTATAACGTATAACGTATGGCGTATAACGTATAACGTATAACGTATAACGTCCAACGTATAACGTATAACGTATAACGCATAACGAATAACGTATAACGTATATCGCATGACGTATAACATATAACGTATAAGGTATAACGTATAACGTACAACGTTTAACGTATACCGTATAACGAATAACGTATAACGTATATCGCATGACGTATAACATATAACGTATAACGTATAACGTATAACGTACAACGTATAACGTATAACGTATATCCTATAACGCATAACGTATAACGCATAACGTATAACGTATAACGTATAACGTATAACGTATAACGTATAACGTATAACGTATAACGTATAACGTATAACGTATAACGTATAACGAATAACGTATAACGTATAACGTATAACGTACAACGTTTAACGTATAACGTATAACGTAGAACGTATAACGTATAACGTATAACGTATAACGTATGACGTATAACGTATAACGTACAACGTTTAACGTATAACGTATAACGTATAACGTATAACGTATAACGTATAACGTATAACGTATAACGTATAACGTATAACGTATAACGTATAACGTATAACGTATAACGTATAACGTATAACGTATAACGCACAACGTTTAACGTATAACGTATAACGTAGAACGTATAACGTATAACGTATAACGTATAACGTATAACGTATGACGTATAACGTATAACGTACATCGTTTAACGTATAATGTATAACGTAGAACGTATAACGTACAACGTATAACGTATAACGTATAACGTACAACGTACAACGTATAACGTATAACGTATATCCTATAACGCATAACGTATAACGTATAACGTATAACGTATAACGTATATCGTATAACGTATAACGTACAACGTTTAACGTATAACGTATAACGTATAACGTATAACGTATAACGTATAACGTATATCGTACAACGTTCAACGTATAACGTATAATGTACAACGTATAACGTATAACGTATAACGTATAAGGTATAACGTATAACGTATAACGTATAACGTATAACGTATAACGTATAACGTATAACGTATAACGTATAACGTACAACGTATAACGTATAACGTATATCCTATAACGCATAACGTATAACGTATAACGTATAACGTATAACGTATAACGTATAACGTATAACGTATAACGTATAACGTATAACGTATAACGTATAACGTATAACGTATAACGTATAACGTATGGCGTATAACGTATAACGTATAACGTATAACGTCCAACGTATAACGTATAACGTATAACGCATAACGAATAACGTATAACGTATATCGCATGACGTATAACATATAACGTATAAGGTATAACGTATAACGTACAACGTTTAACGTATACCGTATAACGAATAACGTATAACGTATATCGCATGACGTATAACATATAACGTATAACGTATAACGTATAACGTACAACGTATAACGTATAACGTATATCCTATAACGCATAACGTATAACGCATAACGTATAACGTATAACGTATAACGTATAACGTATAACGTATAACGTATAACGTATAACGTATAACGTATAACGTATAACGTATAACGAATAACGTATAACGTATAACGTATAACGTACAACGTTTAACGTATAACGTATAACGTAGAACGTATAACGTATAACGTATAACGTATAACGTATGACGTATAACGTATAACGTACAACGTTTAACGTATAACGTATAACGTATAACGTATAACGTATAACGTATAACGTATAACGTATAACGTATAACGTATAACGTATAACGTATAACGTATAACGTATAACGTATAACGTATAACGTATAACGTACAACGTTTAACGTATAACGTATAACGTAGAACGTATAACGTATAACGTATAACGTATAACGTATAACGTATGACGTATAACGTATAACGTACATCGTTTAACGTATAATGTATAACGTAGAACGTATAACGTACAACGTATAACGTATAACGTATAACGTACAACGTACAACGTATAACGTATAACGTATATCCTATAACGCATAACGTATAACGTATAACGTATAACGTATAACGTATATCGTATAACGTATAACGTACAACGTTTAACGTATAACGTATAACGTATAACGTATAACGTATAACGTATAACGTATAACGTATATCCTATAACGCATAACGTATAACGTATAACGTATAACGTATAACGTATAACGTATAACGTATAACGTATAACGTATAACGTATAACGTATAACGTATAACGTATAACGTATAACGTATAACGTATAACGTATAACGTATAACGTATGGCGTATAACGTATAACGTATAACGTATAACGTCCAACGTATAACGTATAACGTATAACGCATAACGAATAACGTATAACGTATATCGCATGACGTATAACATATAACGTATAAGGTATAACGTATAACGTACAACGTTTAACGTATACCGTATAACGAATAACGTATAACGTATATCGCATGACGTATAACATATAACGTATAACGTATAACGTATAACGTACAACGTATAACGTATAACGTATATCCTATAACGCATAACGTATAACGCATAACGTATAACGTATAACGTATAACGTATAACGTATAACGTATAACGTATAACGTATAACGTATAACGTATAACGTATAACGTATAACGAATAACGTATAACGTATAACGTATAACGTACAACGTTTAACGTATAACGTATAACGTAGAACGTATAACGTATAACGTATAACGTATAACGTATGACGTATAACGTATAACGTACAACGTATAACGTATAACGTATAACGTATAACGTATAACGTATAACGTATAACGTATAACGTATAACGTATAACGTATAACGTATAACGTATAACGTATAACGTATAACGTATAACGTATAACGTATAACGCACAACGTTTAACGTATAACGTATAACGTTGAACGTATAACGTATAACGTATAACGTATAACGTATAACGTATGACGTATAACGTATAACGTACATCGTTTAACGTATAATGTATAACGTAGAACGTATAACGTACAACGTATAACGTATAACGTATAACGTACAACGTACAACGTATAACGTATAACGTATATCCTATAACGCATAACGTATAACGTATAACGTATAACGTATAACGTATATCGTATAACGTATAACGTACAACGTTTAACGTATAACGTATAACGTATAACGTATAACGTATAACGTATAACGTATATCGTACAACGTTCAACGTATAACGTATAATGTACAACGTATAACGTATAACGTATAACGTATAAGGTATAACGTATAACGTATAACGTATAACGTATAACGTATAACGTATAACGTATAACGTATAACGTATAACGTACAACGTATAACGTATAACGTATATCCTATAACGCATAACGTATAACGTATAACGTATAACGTATAACGTATAACGTATAACGTATAACGTATAACGTATAACGTATAACGTATAACGTATAACGTATAACGTATAACGTATAACGTATGGCGTATAACGTATAACGTATAACGTATAACGTCCAACGTATAACGTATAACGTATAACGCATAACGAATAACGTATAACGTATATCGCATGACGTATAACATATAACGTATAAGGTATAACGTATAACGTACAACGTTTAACGTATACCGTATAACGAATAACGTATAACGTATATCGCATGACGTATAACATATAACGTATAACGTATAACGTATAACGTACAACGTATAACGTATAACGTATATCCTATAACGCATAACGTATAACGCATAACGTATAACGTATAACGTATAACGTATAACGTATAACGTATAACGTATAACGTATAACGTATAACGTATAACGTATAACGTATAACGAATAACGTATAACGTATAACGTATAACGTACAACGTTTAACGTATAACGTATAACGTAGAACGTATAACGTATAACGTATAACGTATAACGTATGACGTATAACGTATAACGTACAACGTTTAACGTATAACGTATAACGTATAACGTATAACGTATAACGTATAACGTATAACGTATAACGTATAACGTATAACGTATAACGTATAACGTATAACGTATAACGTATAACGTATAACGTATAACGTATAACGTATAACGTATGGCGTATAACGTATAACGTATAACGTATAACGTCCAACGTATAACGTATAACGTATAACGCATAACGAATAACGTATAACGTATATCGCATGACGTATAACATATAACGTATAAGGTATAACGTATAACGTACAACGTTTAACGTATACCGTATAACGAATAACGTATAACGTATATCGCATGACGTATAACATATAACGTATAACGTATAACGTATAACGTACAACGTATAACGTATAACGTATATCCTATAACGCATAACGTATAACGCATAACGTATAACGTATAACGTATAACGTATAACGTATAACGTATAACGTATAACGTATAACGTATAACGTATAACGTATAACGTATAACGAATAACGTATAACGTATAACGTATAACGTACAACGTTTAACGTATAACGTATAACGTAGAACGTATAACGTATAACGTATAACGTATAACGTATGACGTATAACGTATAACGTACAACGTTTAACGTATAACGTATAACGTATAACGTATAACGTATAACGTATAACGTATAACGTATAACGTATAACGTATAACGTATAACGTATAACGTATAACGTATAACGTATAACGTATAACGTATAACGCACAACGTTTAACGTATAACGTATAACGTAGAACGTATAACGTATAACGTATAACGTATAACGTATAACGTATGACGTATAACGTATAACGTACATCGTTTAACGTATAATGTATAACGTAGAACGTATAACGTACAACGTATAACGTATAACGTATAACGTACAACGTACAACGTATAACGTATAACGTATATCCTATAACGCATAACGTATAACGTATAACGTATAACGTATAACGTATATCGTATAACGTATAACGTACAACGTTTAACGTATAACGTATAACGTATAACGTATAACGTATAACGTATAACGTATATCGTACAACGTTCAACGTATAACGTATAATGTACAACGTATAACGTATAACGTATAACGTATAAGGTATAACGTATAACGTATAACGTATAACGTATAACGTATAACGTATAACGTATAACGTATAACGTATAACGTACAACGTATAACGTATAACGTATATCCTATAACGCATAACGTATAACGTATAACGTATAACGTATAACGTATAACGTATAACGTATAACGTATAACGTATAACGTATAACGTATAACGTATAACGTATAACGTATAACGTATAACGTATGGCGTATAACGTATAACGTATAACGTATAACGTCCAACGTATAACGTATAACGTATAACGCATAACGAATAACGTATAACGTATATCGCATGACGTATAACATATAACGTATAAGGTATAACGTATAACGTACAACGTTTAACGTATACCGTATAACGAATAACGTATAACGTATATCGCATGACGTATAACATATAACGTATAACGTATAACGTATAACGTACAACGTATAACGTATAACGTATATCCTATAACGCATAACGTATAACGCATAACGTATAACGTATAACGTATAACGTATAACGTATAACGTATAACGTATAACGTATAACGTATAACGTATAACGTATAACGTATAACGAATAACGTATAACGTATAACGTATAACGTACAACGTTTAACGTATAACGTATAACGTAGAACGTATAACGTATAACGTATAACGTATAACGTATGACGTATAACGTATAACGTACAACGTTTAACGTATAACGTATAACGTATAACGTATAACGTATAACGTATAACGTATAACGTATAACGTATAACGTATAACGTATAACGTATAACGTATAACGTATAACGTATAACGTATAACGTATAACGTACAACGTTTAACGTATAACGTATAACGTAGAACGTATAACGTATAACGTATAACGTATAACGTATAACGTATGACGTATAACGTATAACGTACATCGTTTAACGTATAATGTATAACGTAGAACGTATAACGTACAACGTATAACGTATAACGTATAACGTACAACGTACAACGTATAACGTATAACGTATATCCTATAACGCATAACGTATAACGTATAACGTATAACGTATAACGTATATCGTATAACGTATAACGTACAACGTTTAACGTATAACGTATAACGTATAACGTATAACGTATAACGTATAACGTATATCGTACAACGTTCAACGTATAACGTATAATGTACAACGTATAACGTATAACGTATAACGTATAAGGTATAACGTATAACGTATAACGTATAACGTATAACGTATAACGTATAACGTATAACGTATAACGTATAACGTACAACGTATAACGTATAACGTATATCCTATAACGCATAACGTATAACGTATAACGTATAACGTATAACGTATAACGTATAACGTATAACGTATAACGTATAACGTATAACGTATAACGTATAACGTATAACGTATAACGTATAACGTATGGCGTATAACGTATAACGTATAACGTATAACGTCCAACGTATAACGTATAACGTATAACGCATAACGAATAACGTATAACGTATATCGCATGACGTATAACATATAACGTATAACGTATAACGTATAACGTACAACGTATAACGTATAACGTATATCCTATAACGCATAACGTATAACGCATAACGTATAACGTATAACGTATAACGTATAACGTATAACGTATAACGTATAACGTATGACGTATAACGTATAAGGTATAACGTATGACGTATAACGTATAACGTATAACGTATAACGTATAACGTATACAGTATAACGTATAACGTATAACGTGTAACGTATAACGTATATCGTATAACGTATAACGTACAACGTTTAACGTATAACGTATAACGTATATCCTATAACGCATAACGAATAACGTATAACGTATATCGCATGACGTATAACATATAACGTATAACGTATAACGTATAACGTACAACGTGTAACGTATAACGTATATCGTATAACGTATAACGTACAACGTTTAACGTATAACGTATAACGTAGAACGTATAACGTATAACGTATAACGTATAACGTATAACGTATAACGTATAACGTATAAGGTATAACGTATAACGTATAACGTATAACGTATAACGTATAACGTATAACGTATAACGTACAACGTATAACGTATAACGTATATCCTATAACGCATAACGTATAACGTATAACGTATAACGTATAACGTATAACGTATAACGTATAACGTATAACGTATAACGTATAACGTATAACGTATAACGTATATCGTATAACGTATAACGTATAACGTATAACGTATAACGTATAACGTATAACGTACAACGTTTAACGTATAACGTATAACGTAGAACGTATAACGTATAACGTATAACGTATAACGTATGACGTATAACGTATAACGTACAACGTTTAACGTATAATGTATAACGTAGAACGTATAACGTACAACGTATAACGTATAACGTATAACGTACAACGTACAACGTATAACGTATAACGTATATCCTATAACGCATAACGTATAACGTATCACGTATAACGTATAACGTATAACGTATAACGTATAACGTATAACGTATGTCGTATAACGTATTACGTATAACGTATAACGTATAACGTATAACGTATAACGTATAATGTATAACGTATAACGTATAACGTATAACGTATAACGTATAACGTATAACGTATAACGTATAACGTATAACGTATAACGTATAACGTATAACGTATAACGTATAACGTACAACGTATAACGTATAACGTATAACGTATATCCTATAACGGATAACGTATAACGTATAACGTATAACGTATAACGTATAACGTATAACGTATAACGTATAACGTATAACGTATAACGTATAACGTATAACGTATAACGTATAACGTATAACGTATAACGTATACAGTATAACGTATAACGTATAACGTGTAACGTATAACGTATAACGTATAACGTATAACGTATAACGTATAACGTATACAGTATAACGTATAACGTATAACGTGTAACGTATAACGTATATCGTATAACGTATAACGTACAACGTTTAACGTATAACGTATAACGTAGAACGTATAACGTATAACGTATAACGTATAACGTATGACGTATAACGTATAACGTATAACGTATAACGTATAACGTATACAGTATAACGTATAACGTATAACGTATAACGTATAACGTATACAGTATAACGTATAACGTATACAGTATAACGTATAACGTATACAGTATAACGTATAACGTATAACGTGTAACGCATAACGTATATCGTATAACGTATAACGTACAACGTTTAACGTATAACGTATAACGTAGAACGTATAACGTATAACGTACAACGTATAACGTATAACGTATAACGTACAACGTACAACGTATAACGTATAACGTATATCCTATAACGCATCACGTATAACGTATCACGTATAACGTATAACGTATAACGTATAACGTATAACGTATAACGTATGTCGTATAACGTATTACGTATAACGTATAACGTATAACGTATAACGTATAACGTATAATGTATAACGTATAACGTATAACGTATAACGTATAACGTATAACGTATAACGTATAACGTATAACGTATAACGTATAACGTATAACGTATAACGTATAACGTATAACGTACAACGTATAACGTATAACGTATAACGTATAACGTATATCCTATAACGCATAACGTATAACGTATAACGTATAACGTATAACGTATAACGTATAACGTATAACGTATAACGTATAACGTATAACGTATAACGTATAACGTATAACGTATAACGTATAACGTATAACGTATAACGTATAACGTATAACGTATACAGTATAACGTATAACGTATAACGTATAACGTATAACGTATAACGTATAACGTATAACGTATAACGTATAACGTATAACGTATAACGTATAACGTATAACGTATAACGTATACAGTATAACGTATAACGTATAACGTGTAACGTATAACGTATAACGTATAACGTATAACGTATAACGTATAACGTATACAGTATAACGTATAACGTATAACGTGTAACGTATAACGTATATCGTATAACGTATAACGTACAACGTTTAACGTATAACGTATAACGTAGAACGTATAACGTATAACGTATAACGTATAACGTATGACGTATAACGTATAACGTATAACGTATAACGTATAACGTATACAGTATAACGTATAACGTATAACGTATAACGTATAACACAGTATAACGTATAACGTATACAGTATAACGTATAACGTATAACGTGTGACGCATAACGTATATCGTATAACGTATAACGTACAACGTTTAACGTATAACGTATAACGTAGAACGTATAACGTATAACGTATAACGTATAACGTATAACGTATAACGTATAACGTATAACGTATAACGTATAACGTATAACGTATAACGTATAACGTATAACGTATAACGTATAACGTATAACGTATACAGTATAACGTATAACGTATAACGTGTAACGTATAACGTATAACGTATAACGTATAACGTATAACGTATAACGTATACAGTATAACGTATAACGTATAACGTGTAACGTATAACGTATATCGTATAACGTATAACGTACAACGCTTAACGTATAACGTATAACGTAGAACGTATAACGTATAACGTATAACGTATAACGTATGACGTATAACGTATAACGTATAACGTATAACGTATAACGTATACAGTATAACGTATAACGTATAACGTATAACGTATAACGTATACAGTATAACGTATAACGTATAACGTGTAACGTATAACGTATAACGTATAACGTATAACGTATAACGTATAACCTATAACGTATAACGTATAACGTAGAACGTATAACGTACAACGTATAACGTATAACGTACAACGTATAACGTATAACGTATATCCTATAACGCGTAACGTATAACGTATAACGTGAAACGTATAACGTATAACGTATAACGTATAACGTATAACGAATAACGTATAACGTATAACGTATAACGTACAACGTTTAACGTATAACGTATAACGTAGAACGTATAACGTATAACGTATAACGTATAACGTATGACGTATAACGTATAACGTATAACGTATAACGTATATCGTATACAGTATAACGTATAACGTATAACGTGTAACGTGTAACGTATAACGTATAACGTATAACGTATAACGTATAACGTATAACGTATAACGTATAACGTATAACGTATAACGTATAACGTATAACGTATAACGTATAACGTATAACGTATGGCGTATAACGTATAACGTATAACGTATAACGTACAACGTTTAACGTATACCGTATAACGAATAACGTATAACGTATATCGCATGACGTATAACATATAACGTATAACGTATAACGTATAACGTACAACGTATATCGTATAACGTATATCCTATAACGCATAGCGTATAACGTATAACGTATAACGTATAACGTATAACGTATAACGTATAACGTATAACGTATAACGTATAACGTGTAACGTATAACGTACAACGTTTAACGTTTAACGTATAACGTATAACGTATAACGTATAACGTATAACGTACAACGTTTAACATATACCGTATAACGAATAACGTATAACGTACATCGCATGACGTATAACATATAACGTATAACGTATAACGTATAACGTATGACGTATAACGTATAACGTACAACGTTTAACGTATAACGTATAACGTATAACGTATAACGTATAACGTATATCGTACAACGTTCAACGTATAACGTATAATGTATAACGTATAACGTATAACGTATAACGTATAAGGTATAACGTATAACGTATAACGTATAACGTATAACGTACAACGTTTAACGTATAACGTCTAACGTATAACGTATAACGTATAACGTATAACGTACAACGTATAACGTATAACGTATTATATAACGTATAACGTATAACGTACAACGTTTAACGTATAACGTATAACGTATAACGTATAACGTATGACGTATAACGTACAACGTATAACGTATAACGTATATCCTATAACACATAACGTATAATGTATAACGTATAATATAACGTATAACGTATAACGTATAACGTATAACGTATAACGTATAACGTATAACGTATAACGTATAACGTATAACTTATAACGTATAACGTACAATGTATAACGTATAACGTATAACGTATAACGTATAACGTATAACGTATAACGTATAACGTATAACGTATAACGTATAACGTATAACGTATAACGTACAACGTTTAACGTATAACGTCTAACGTATAACGTATAACGTATAACGTATAACGTATAACGTATAACGTATAACGTATAACGTATAACGTATAACGTATAACGTATAACGTATAACGTATGGCGTATAACGTATAACGTATAACGTATAACGTATAACGTCCAACGTATAACGTATAACGTATAAGGTATAACGTATAACGTACAACGTTTAACGTATACCGTATAACGAATAACGTATAACGTATATCGCATGACGTATAACATATAACGTATAACGTATAACGTATAACGTACAACGTATAACGTATAACGTATATCCTATAACGCATAACGTATAACGCATAACGTATAACGTATAACGTATAACGTATAACGTATAACGTATAACGTATAACGTATAACGTATAACGTATAACGTACAACGTATAACGTATAACGTATATCCTATAACGCATAACGTATAACGTATAACGTATAACGTATAACGTATAACGTATAACGTATAACGTATAACGTATAACGTATAACGTATAACGTATAACGTATAACGTATAACGTATAACGTATAACGTATAACGTATAACGTATAACGTATAACGTATAACGTATAACGTATAACGTATAACGTACAACGTATAACGTATAACGTATTATATAACGTATAACGTATAACGTACAACGTTTAACGTATAACGTATAACGTATAACGTATAACGTATGACGTATAACGTACAACGTATAACGTATAACGTATATCCTATAACACATAACGTATAATGTATAACGTATAATATAACGTATAACGTATAACGTATAACGTATAACGTATAACGTATAACGTATAACGTATAACGTATAACGTATAACTTATAACGTATAACGTATAATGTATAACGTATAACGTATAACGTATAACGTATAACGTATAACGTATAACGTATAACGTATAACGTATAACGTATAACGTATAACGTATAACGTATATCCTATAACGCATAACGTATAACGTATAACGTATAACGTATAACGTATAACGTATAACGTATAACGTATAACGTATAACGTATAACGTATAACGTATAACGTATAACGTATAACGTATAACGTATAACGTATAACGTATAACGTATAACGTATAACGTATAACGTACAACGTATAACGTATAACGTATTATATAACGTATAACGTATAACGTACAACGTTTAACGTATAACGTATAACGTATAACGTATAACGTATGACGTATAACGTACAACGTATAACGTATAACGTATATCCTATAACACATAACGTATAATGTATAACGTATAATATAACGTATAACGTATAACGTATAACGTATAACGTATAACGTATAACGTATAACGTATAACGTATAACGTATAACTTATAACGTATAACGTATAATGTATAACGTATAACGTATAACGTATAACGTATAACGTATAACGTATAACGTATAACGTATAACGTATAACGTATAACGTATAACGTATAACGTATAACGTACAACGTTTAACGTATAACGTCTAACGTATAACGTATAACGTATAACGTATAACGTATAACGTATAACGTATAACGTATAACGTATAACGTATAACGTATAACGTATAACGTATAACGTATGGCGTATAACGTATAACGTATAACGTATAACGTATAACGTCCAACGTATAACGTATAACGTATAAGGTATAACGTATAACGTACAACGTTTAACGTATACCGTATAACGAATAACGTATAACGTATATCGCATGACGTATAACATATAACGTATAACGTATAACGTATAACGTACAACGTATAACGTATAACGTATATCCTATAACGCATAACGTATAACGCATAACGTATAACGTATAACGTATAACGTATAACGTATTACGTATAACGTATAACGTATAACGTATAACGTATAACGTACAACGTATAACGTATAACGTATATCCTATAACGCATAACGTATAACGTATAACGTATAACGTATAACGTATAACGTATAACGTATAACGTATAACGTATAACGTATAACGTATAACGTATAACGTATAACGTATAACGTATAACGTATAACGTATAACGTATAACGTATAACGTATAACGTATAACGTATAACGTATAACGTATAACGTACAACGTTTAACGTATAACGTATAACGTAGAACGTATAACGTATAACGTATAACGTATAACGTATGACGTATAACGTATAACGTACAACGTATAACGTATAATGTATAACGTAGAACGTATAACGTACAACGTATAACGTATAACGTATAACGTACAACGTACAACGTATAACGTATAACGTATATCCTATAACGCATAACGTATAACGTATAACGTATAACGTATAACGTATAACGTATAACGTATAACGTATAACGTATAACGTATGTCGTATAACGTATTACGTATAACGTATAACGTATAACGTATAACGTATAACGTATAATGTATAACGTATAACGTATAACGTATAACGTATAACGTATAACGTATAACGTATAACGTATAACGTATAACGTATAACGTATAACGTATAACGTATAACGTATAACGTACAATGTATAACGTATAACGTATAACGTATAACGTATATCCTATAACGCATAACGTATAACGTATAACGTATAACGTATAACGTATAACGTATAAGGTATAACGTATAACGTATAACGTATAACGTATAACGTATAACGTATAACGTATAACGTATACAGTATAACGTATAACGTATAACGTGTAACGTATAACGTATAACGTATAACGTATAACGTATAACGTATAACGTATAACGTATAACGTATAACGTATAACGTATAACGTATAACGTATAACGTATGGCGTATAACGTATAACGTATAACGTATAACGTCCAACGTATAACGTATAACGTATAACGTATAACGTATAACGTACAACGTTTAACGTATACCGTATAACGAATAACGTATAACGTATATCGCATGACGTATAACATATAACGTATAACGTATAACGTATAACGTACAACGTATAACGTATAACGTATAACGTATAACGTATAACGTATAACGTATAACGTATAACGTATAACGTATAACGTATAACGTATAGCGTATAGCGTATAACGTATAACGTATAACGTATAACGTACAACGTCTAACGTATAACGTATAACGTATAACGTATAACGTACAACGTATAACGTATAACGTATAACGTATAACGTATAACGTATAACGTATAACGTATAACGTATAACGTATAACGTATAACGTATAACGTATATCGTATAACGTATAACGTACAACGTTTAACGTATAACGTATAACGTATAACGTATAACGTATAACGTATAACGTATAACGTAAAACGTACAACGTATAACGTATAACGTATATCCTATAACGCATAACGTATAACGTATAACGTATAACGTATAACGTATAACGTATAACGTATAACGTATAACGTAAAACGTATAACGTAAAACGTATAACGTATAACGTATAACGTATAACGTATAACGTATAACGTATAACGTATAACGTATAACGTATAACGTATAACGTATAACGTATAACGTATAACGTATAACGCATAACGTATAACGTATAACCTATAACGTATAACGTATAACGTATAACGTATAACGTATAACGTATAACGTATAACGCATAACGCATAACGTATAACGTATAACGTATAACGTATAACGTATAATGTACAACGTTTAACGTATAACGTATAACGTAGAACGTATAACGTATAACGTATAACGTATAACGTATAACGTATGACGTATAACGTATAACGTATAACGTATGTCGTATAACGTATTACGTATAACGTATAACGTATAACGTATAACGTATAACGTATAATGTATAACGTATAACGTATAACGTATAACGTATAACGTATAACGTATAACGTATAACGTATAACGTATAACGTATAACGTATAACGTATAACGTATAACGTATAACGTACAACGTATAACGTATAACGTATAACGTATAACGTATATCCTATAACGCATAACGTATAACGTATAACGTATAACGTATAACGTATAAGGTATAACGTATAACGTATAACGTATAACGTATAACGTATAACGTATAACGTATAACGTATACAGTATAACGTATAACGTATAACGTGTAACGTATAACGTATAACGTATAACGTATAACGTATAACGTATAACGTATAACGTATAACGTATAACGTATAACGTATAACGTATAACGTATAACGTATAACGTATGGCGTATAACGTATAACGTATAACGTATAACGTCCAACGTATAACGTATAACGTATAACGTATAACGTATAACGTACAACGTTTAACGTATACCGTATAACGAATAACGTATAACGTATATCGCATGACGTATAACATATAACGTATAACGTATAACGTATAATGTACAACGTATAACGTATAACGTATAACGTATAACGTATAACGTATAACGTATAACGTATAACGTATAACGTATAACGTATAACGTATAGCGTATAGCGTATAACGTATAACGTATAACGTATAACGTACAACGTCTAACGTATAACGTATAACGTATAACGTATAACGTACAACGTATAACGTATAACGTATAACGTATAACGTATAACGTATAACGTATAACGTATAACGTATAACGTATAACGTATAACGTATATCGTATAACGTATAACGTACAACGTTTAACGTATAACGTATAACGTATAACGTATAACGTATAACGTATAACGTATAACGTAAAACGTACAACGTATAACGTATAACGTATATCCTATAACGCATAACGTATAACGTATAACGTATAACGTATAACGTATAACGTATAACGTATAACGTATAACGTAAAACGTATAACGTAAAACGTATAACGTATAACGTATAACGTATAACGTATAACGTATAACGTATAACGTATAACGTATAACGTATAACGTATAACGTATAACGTATAACGTATAACGTATAACGCATAACGTATAACGTATAACCTATAACGTATAACGTATAACGTATAACGTATAACGTATAACGTATAACGTATAACGTATAACGTATAACGTATACAGTATAACGTATAACGTATAACGTGTAACGTATAACGTATAACGTATAACGTATAACGTATAACGTATAACGTATAACGTATAACGTATAACGTATAACGTATAACGTATAACGTATAACGTATAACGTATAACGTATAATGTACAACGTTTAACGTATAACGTATAACGTAGAACGTATAACGTATAACGTATACAGTATAACGTATAACGTATAACGTATAACGTATAACGTATACAGTATAACGTATAACGTATAACGTGTAACGTATAACGTATAACGTATAACGTATAACGTATAACGTATAACCTATAACGTATAACGTATAACGTAGAACGTATAACGTACAACGTATAACGTATAACGTACAACGTATAACGTATAACGTATATCCTATAACGCGTAACGTATAACGTATAACGTGAAACGTATAACGTATAACGTATAACGTATAACGTATAACGTATAACGAATAACGTATAACGTATAACGTATAACGTACAACGTTTAACGTATAACGTATAACGTAGAACGTATAACGTATAACGTATAACGTATAACGTATGACGTATAACGTATAACGTATAACGTATAACGTATAACGTATAACGTATAACGTATAACGTATAACGTACAACGTATAACGTATAACGTAAAACGTATAACGTATATCCTATAACGCATAACGTGTAACGTATAACGTATAACGTATAACGTATAACGTATAACGTATAACGTATAACGAATAACGTATGACGTATAACGTATAACGTACAACGTTTGACGTATAACGTATAACGTATAACGTATAACGTATAACGTATAAGGTATAACGTATAACGTATAACGTATAACGTATAACGTATAACGTATAACGTATAACGTACAACGTATAACGTATAACGTATATCCTATAACGCATAACGTATGACGTATAACGTATAACGTATAACGTATAACGTATAACGTATAACGTATAACGTATAACGTATAACGTATAACGTATAACGTATAACGTATAACGTATAACGTATAACGTATAACGTATAACGTACAACGTTTAACGTATAATGTATAACGTAGAACGTATAACGTACAACGTATAACGTATAACGTATAACGTACAACGTACAACGTATAACGTATAACGTATATCCTATAACGCATAACGTATAACGTATAACGTATAACGTATAACGTATAACGTATAACGTATAACGTATAACGTATGTCGTAATACGTATTACGTATAACGTATAACGTATAACGTATAACGTATAACGTATAACGTATAACGTATAACGTATAACGTACAACGTATAACGTATACCGTATAACGAATAACGTATAACGTATATCGCATGACGTATAACATATAACGTATAACGTATAACGTATAACGTACAACGTATAACGTATAACGTATATCCTATAACGCATAGCGTATAACGTATAACGTATAACGTATAACGTATAACGTATAACGTATAACGTATAACGTATAACGTATAACGTGTAACGTATAACGTACAACGTTTAACGTTTAACGTATAACGTATAACGTATAACGTATAACGTATAACGTACAACGTTTAACATATACCGTATAACGAATAACGTATAACGTATATCGCATGACGTATAACATATAACGTATAACGTATAACGTATAACGTATAACGTATAACGTATAACGTATAACGTATAACGTATAACGTATAACGTATAACGTATAACGTATAACGTATAACGTATAGCGTATAACGTATAACGTATAACGTATAACGTACAACGTCTAACGTATAACGTATAACGTATAACGTATAACGTACAACGTATAACGTATAACGTATAACGTATAACGTATAACGTATAACGTATAACGTATAACGTATAACGTATAACGTATAACGTATGTCGTATAACGTATAACGTATAACGTTTAACGTATAACGTATAACGTATGACGTATAACGTATAACGTATAACGTATAACGTGTAACGTATAACGTATATCGTATAACGTATAACGTACAACGTTTAACGTATAACGTATAACGTAGAACGTATAACGTATAACGTATAACGCATAACGTATGACGTATAACGTATAACGTATAACGTATAACGTATAACGTATAACGTATACAGTATAACGTATAACGTATAACGTATAACGTATAACGTATACAGTATAACGTATAACGTATAACGTGTAACGTATAACGTATAACGTATAACGTATAACGTATAACGTATAACCTATAACGTATAACGTATAACGTAGAACGTATAACGTACAACGTATAACGTATAACGTACAACGTATAACGTATAACGTATATCCTATAACGCGTACCGTATAACGTATAACGTGAAACGTATAACGTATAACGTATAACGTATAACGTATAACGTACAACGTTTAACGTATAACGTATAACGTAGAACGTATAACGTATAACGTATAACGTATGACGTATAACGTATAACGTACAACGTTTAACGTATAACGTATAACGTATAACGTATAACGTATAACGTATATCGTACAAAGTTCAACGTATAACGTATAATGTATAACGTATAACGTATAACGTATAACGTATAAGGTATAACGTATAACGTATAACGTACAACGTTTAACGTATAACGTATAACGTAGAACGTAGAACGTATAACGTATAACGTATAACGTACAACGTTTGACGTATAACGTATAACGTATAACGTATAACGTATAACGTATAAGGTATAACGTATAACGTATAACGTATAACGTATAACGTATAACGTATAACGTATAACGTACAACGTATAACGTATAACGTATATCCTATAACGCATAACGTATAACGTATAACGTATAACGTATAACGTATAACGTATAACGTATAACGTATAACGTATAACGTATAACGTATAACGTATAACGTATAACGTATAACGTATAACGTATAACGTATAACGAATAACGTATAACGTATAACGTATAACGTACAACGTTTAACGTATAACGTATAACGTAGAACGTATAACGTATAACGTATAACGTATAACGTATGACGTATAACGTATAACGTACAACGTTTAACGTATAACGTATAACGTATAACGTATAACGTATAACGTATATCGTACAACGTTCAACGTATAACGTATAATGTACAACGTATAACGTATAACGTATAACGTATAAGGTATAACGTATAACGTATAACGTATAACGTATAACGTATAACGTATAACGTATAACGTACAACGTATAACGTATAACGTATATCCTATAACGCATAACGTATAACGTATAACGTATAACGTATAACGTATAACGTATAACGTATAACGTATAACGTATAACGTATAACGTATAACGTATAACGTATAACGTATAACGTATAACGTATAACGTATAACGTATAACGTATAACGTATAACGTATAACGTACAACGTTTAACGTATAACGTATAACGTAGAACGTATAACGTATAACGTATAACGTATAACGTATAACGTATGACGTATAACGTATAACGTACATCGTTTAACGTATAATGTATAACGTAGAACGTATAACGTACAACGTATAACGTATAACGTATAACGTACAACGTACAACGTATAACGTATAACGTATATCCTATAACGCATAACGTATAACGTATAACGTATAACGTATAACGTATATCGTATTACGTATAACGTACAACGTTTAACGTATAACGTATAACGTATAACGTATAACGTATAACGTATAACGTATATCGTACAACGTTCAACGTATAACGTATAATGTACAACGTATAACGTATAACGTATAACGTATAAGGTATAACGTATAACGTATAACGTATAACGTATAACGTATAACGTATAACGTATAACGTATAACGTATAACGTATAACGTATATCCTATAACGCATAACGTATAACGTATAACGTATAACGTATAACGTATAACGTATAACGTATAACGTATAACGTATAACGTATAACGTATAACGTATAACGTATAACGTATAACGTATAACGTATACAGTATAACGTATAACGTATAACGTATAACGTATAACGTATAACGTATAACGTATAACGTATAACGTATAACGTATAACGTATAACGTATAACGTATAACGTATAACGTACAACGTATAACGTATAACGTATAACGTATAACGTATATCCTATAACGCATAACGTATAACGTATAACGTATAACGTATAACGTATAACGTATAACGTATAACGTATAACGTATAACGTATAACGTATAACGTATAACGTATAACGTATAACGTATAACGTATACAGTATAACGTATAACGTATAACGTGTAACGTATAACGTATAACGTATAACGTATAACGTATAACGTATAACGTATACAGTATAACGTATAACGTATAACGTGTAACGTATAACGTATATCGTATAACGTATAACGTACAACGTTTAACGTATAACGTATAACGTAGAACGTATAACGTATAACGTATAACGTATAACGTATGACGTATAACGTATAACGTATAACGTATAACGTATAACGTATACAGTATAACGTATAACGTATAACGTATAACGTATAACGTATACAGTATAACGTATAACGTATACAGTATAACGTATAACGTATAACGTGTAACGCATAACGTATATCGTATAACGTATAACGTACAACGTTTAACGTATAACGTATAACGTAGAACGTATAACGTATAACGTACAACGTATAACGTATAACGTATAACGTACAACGTACAACGTATAACGTATAACGTATATCCTATAACGCATAACGTATAACGTATCACGTATAACGTATAACGTATAACGTATAACGTATAACGTATAACGTATGTCGTATAACGTATTACGTATAACGTATAACGTATAACGTATAACGTATAACGTATAACGTATAATGTATAACGTATAACGTATAACGTATAACGTATAACGTATAACGTATAACGTATAACGTATAACGTATAACGTATAACGTATAACGTATAACGTATAACGTATAACGTACAACGTATAACGTATAACGTATAACGTATAACGTATATCCTATAACGCATAACGTATAACGTATAACGTATAACGTATAACGTATAACGTATAACGTATAACGTATAACGTATAACGTATAACGTATAACGTATAACGTATAACGTATAACGTATAACGTATAACGTATAACGTATAACGTATACAGTATAACGTATAACGTATAACGTGTAACGTATAACGTATAACGTATAACGTATAACGTATAACGTATAACGTATAACGTATACAGTATAACGTATAACGTATAACGTGTAACGTATAACGTATATCGTATAACGTATAACGTACAACGTTTAACGTATAACGTATAACGTAGAACGTATAACGTATAACGTATAACGTATAACGTATGACGTATAACGTATAACGTATAACGTATAACGTATAACGTATACAGTATAACGTATAACGTATAACGTATAACGTATAACACAGTATAACGTATAACGTATACAGTATAACGTATAACGTATAACGTGTAACGCATAACGTATATCGTATAACGTATAACGTACAACGTTTAACGTATAACGTATAACGTAGAACGTATAACGTATAACGTATAACGTATAACGTATAACGTATAACGTATAACGTATAACGTATAACGTATAACGTATAACGTATAACGTATAGCGTGTAACGTATAACGTATATCGTATAACGTATAACGTACAACGTTTAACGTATAACGTATAACGTATAACGTATAACGTATAACGTATAACGTATAACGTACAACGTATAACGTATAACGTATAGCGTATAACGTATATCCTATAACGCATAACGTATAACGTATAACGTATAACGTATAACGTATAACGTATAACGTATAACGTATAACGTATAACGTATAACGTATAACGTATAACGTATAACGTATACAGTATAACGTATAACGTATAACGTGTAACGTATAACGTATAACGTATAACGTATAACGTATAACGTATAACGTATACAGTATAACGTATAACGTATAACGTGTAACGTATAACGTATATCGTATAACGTATAACGTACAACGCTTAACGTATAACGTATAACGTAGAACGTATAACGTATAACGTATAACGTATAACGTATGACGTATAACGTATAACGTATAACGTATAACGTATAACGTATACAGTATAACGTATAACGTAGAACGTATAACGTATAACGTATACAGTATAACGTATAACGTATAACGTGTAACGTATAACGTATAACGTATAACGTATAACGTATAACGTATAACCTATAACGTATAACGTATAACGTAGAACGTATAACGTAGAACGTATAACGTATAACGTACATCGTATAACGTATAACGTATATCCTATAACGCGTAACGTATAACGTATAACGTGAAACGTATAACGTATAACGTATAACGTATAACGTATAACGAATAACGTATAACGTATAACGTATAACGTACAACGTTTAACGTATAACGTATAACGTAGAACGTATAACGTATAACGTATAACGTATAACGTATAACGTACAACGTTTAACGTATACCGTATAACGAATAACGTATAACGTATATCGCATGACGTATAACATATAACGTATAACGTATAACGTATAACGTACAACGTATAACGTATAACGTATATCCTATAACGCATAGCGTATAACGTATAACGTATAACGTATAACGTATAACGTATAACGTATAACGTATAACGTATAACGTATAACGTGTAACGTATAACGTACAACGTTTAACGTTTAACGTATAACGTATAACGTATAACGTATAACGTATAACGTACAACGTTTAACATATACCGTATAACGAATAACGTATAACGTATATCGCATGACGTATAACATATAACGTATAACGTATAACGTATAACGTATGACGTATAACGTATAACGTAAAACGTTTAACGTATAACGTATAACGTATAACGTATAACGTATAACGTATAACGTATATCGTACAACGTTCAACGTATAACGTATAATGTATAACGTATAACGTATAACGTATAACGTATAAGGTATAACGTATAACGTATAACGTATAACGTATAACGTACAACGTTTAACGTATAACGTCTAACGTATAACGTATAACGTATAACGTATAACGTACAACGTATAACGTATAACGTATTATATAACGTATAACGTATAACGTACAACGTTTAACGTATAACGTATAACGTATAACGTATAACGTATGACGCATAACGTACAACGTATAACGTATAACGTATATCCTATAACACATAACGTATAATGTATAACGTATAATATAACGTATAACGTATAACGTATAACGTATAACGTATAACGTATAACGTATAACGTATAACGTATAACGTATAACGTATAACGTATAACGTATAACGTATAACGTATAACGTATAACGTATAACGTATAACGTATAACGTATAACGTATAACGTATAACGTATAACGTATAACGTATAACGTACAACGTTTAACGTATAACGTCTAACGTATAACGTATAACGTATAACGTATAACGTATAACGTATAACGTATAACGTATAACGTATAACGTATAACGTATAACGTATAACGTATAACGTATAACGTATAACGTATGGCGTATAACGTATAACGTATAACGTATAACGTATAACGTATAACGTCCAACGTATAACGTATAACGTATAAGGTATAACGTATAACGTACAACGTTTAACGTATACCGTATAACGAATAACGTATAACGTATATCGCATGACGTATAACATATAACGTATAACGTATAACGTATAACGTACAACGTATAACGTATAACGTATAACGTATAACGTATAACGTAAAACGTACAACGAATAACGTATAACGTATAACGTATAACGTACAACGTTTAACGTATAACGTATAACGTATAACGTATAACGTATAACGTATAACGTATATCCTATAACGCATAACGTATAACGTATAACGTATAACTTATAACGTATAACGTATAACGTATAACGTATAACGTATAACGTATAACGTATAACGTATACAGTATAACGTATAACGTATAACGTGTAACGTATAACGTATAACGTATAACGTATAACGTATAACGTATAACGTATAACGTATAACGTATAACGTATAACGTATAACGTATAACGTATAACGTATAACGTATGGCGTATAACGTATAACGTATAACGTATAACGTATAACGTCCAACGTATAACGTATAACGTATAAGGTATAACGTATAACGTACAACGTTTAACGTATACCGTATAACGAATAACGTATAACGTATATCGCATGACGTATAACATATAACGTATAACGTATAACGTATAACGTACAACGTATAACGTATAACGTATATCCTATAACGCATAACGTATAACGCATAACGTATAACGTATAACGTATAACGTATAACGTATAACGTATAACGTATAACGTATAACGTATAACGTATAACGTATAACGTGTAATGTGTAATGTATAACGTATAACGTATAACGTATAACGTATAACGTATAACGTATAACGTATAACGTATAACGTATAACGTATAACGTATAACGTATAGCGTATAACGTATAACGTATAACGTATAACGTACAACGTCTAACGTACAACGTATAACGTATAACGTATAACGTATAACGTATAACGTATAACGTATAACGTATAACGTATAACGTATAACGTATAACGTATAACGTATAACGTATAACGTATAACGTATAACGTATAACGTATAGCGTATAACGTATAACGTATAACGTATAACGTACAACGTCTAACGTATAACGTATAACGTATAACGTATAACGTACAACGTATATCGTATAACGTATAACGTATAACGTATAACGTATAACGTATAACGTATAACGTATAACGTATAACGTATATCGTATAACGTATAACGTACAACGTTTAACGTATAACGTATAACGTAGAACGTATAACGTATAACGTATAACGTATGACGTATAACGTATAACGTACAACGTTTAACGTATAACGTATAACGTATAACGTATAACGTATAACGTATAACGTATAACGTATAACGTATATCGTACAACGTTCAACGTATAACGTATAATGTATAACGTATAACGTATAACGTATAACGTATAACGTATAAGGTATAACGTATAACGTATAACGTACAACGTTTAACGTATAACGTATAACGTAGAACGTAGAACGTATAACGTATAACGTATAACGTATGACGTATAACGTATAACGTATAACGTATAACGTATAACGTATACAGTATAACGTATAACGTATAACGTGTAACGTATAACGTATAACGTATAACGTATAACGTATAACGTATAACGTATAACGTATAACGTATAACGTATAACGTATAACGTATAACGTATAACGTATAACGAATAACGTATAACGTATAACGTATAACGTACAACGTTTAACGTATAACGTATAACGTAGAACGTATAACGTATAACGTATAACGTATAACGTATGACGTATAACGTATAACGTACAACGTTTAACGTATAACGTATAACGTATAACGTATAACGTATAACGTATATCGTACAACGTTCAACGTATAACGTATAATGTACAACGTATAACGTATAACGTATAACGTATAAGGTATAACGTATAACGTATAACGTATAACGTATAACGTATAACGTATAACGTATAACGTACAACGTATAACGTATAACGTATATCCTATAACGCATAACGTATAACGTATAACGTATAACGTATAACGTATAACGTATAACGTATAACGTATAACGTATAACGTATAACGTATAACGTATAACGTATAACGTACAACGTATAACGTATAACGTATAACGTACAACGTACAACGTATAACGTATAACGTATATCCTATAACGCATAACGTATAACGTATAACGTATAACGTATAACGTATATCGTATTACGTATAACGTACAACGTTTAACGTATAACGTATAACGTATAACGTATAACGTATAACGTATAACGTATATCGTACAACGTTCAACGTATAACGTATAATGTACAACGTATAACGTATAACGTATAACGTATAAGGTATAACGTATAACGTATAACGTATAACGTATAACGTATAACGTATAACGTATAACGTATAACGTATAACGTACAACGTATAACGTATAACGTATAACGTATAACGTATAACGTATGTCGTATAACGTATTACGTATAACGTATAACGTATAACGTATAACGTATAACGTATAATGTATAACGTATAACGTATAACGTATAACGTATAACGTATAACGTATAACGTATAACGTATAACGTATAACGTATAACGTATAACGTATAACGTATAACGTATAACGTACAACGTATAACGTATAACGTATAACGTATAACGTATATCCTATAACGCATAACGTATAACGTATAACGTATAACGTATAACGTATAACGTATAACGTATAACGTATAACGTATAACGTATAACGTATAACGTATAACGTATAACGTATAACGTATAACGTATACAGTATAACGTATAACGTATAACGTGTAACGTATAACGTATAACGTATAACGTATAACGTATAACGTATAACGTATACAGTATAACGTATAACGTATAACGTGTAACGTATAACGTATATCGTATAACGTATAACGTACAACGTTTAACGTATAACGTATAACGTAGAACGTATAACGTATAACGTATAACGTATAACGTATGACGTATAACGTATAACGTATAACGTATAACGTATAACGTATACAGTATAACGTATAACGTATAACGTATAACGTATAACGTATACAGTATAACGTATAACGTATACAGTATAACGTATAACGTATAACGTGTAACGCATAACGTATATCGTATAACGTATAACGTACAACGTTTAACGTATAACGTATAACGTAGAACGTATAACGTATAACGTACAACGTATAACGTATAACGTATAACGTACAACGTACAACGTATAACGTATAACGTATATCCTATAACGCATAACGTATAACGTATCACGTATAACGTATAACGTATAACGTATAACGTATAACGTATAACGTATGTCGTATAACGTATTACGTATAACGTATAACGTATAACGTATAACGTATAACGTATAATGTATAACGTATAACGTATAACGTATAACGTATAACGTATAACGTATAACGTATAACGTATAACGTATAACGTATAACGTATAACGTATAACGTATAACGTATAACGTACAACGTATAACGTATAACGTATAACGTATAACGTATATCCTATAACGCATAACGTATAACGTATAACGTATAACGTATAACGTATAACGTATAACGTATAACGTATAACGTATAACGTATAACGTATAACGTATAACGTATAACGTATAACGTATAACGTATAACGTATAACGTATAACGTATAACGTATAACGTATACAGTATAACGTATAACGTATAACGTGTAACGTATAACGTATAACGTATAACGTATAACGTATAACGTATAACGTATAACGTATACAGTATAACGTATAACGTATAACGTGTAACGTATAACGTATATCGTATAACGTATAACGTACAACGTTTAACGTATAACGTATAACGTAGAACGTATAACGTATAACGTATAACGTATAACGTATGACGTATAACGTATAACGTATAACGTATAACGTATAACGTATACAGTATAACGTATAACGTATAACGTATAACGTATAACACAGTATAACGTATAACGTATACAGTATAACGTATAACGTATAACGTATAACGTATAACACAGTATAACGTATAACGTATACAGTATAACGTATAACGTATAACGTGTAACGCATAACGTATATCGTATAACGTATAACGTAGAACGTTTAACGTATAACGTATAACGTAGAACGTATAACGTATAACGTATAACGTATAACGTATAACGTATAACGTATAACGTATAACGTATAACGTATAACGTATAACGTATAACGTATAGCGTGTAACGTATAACGTATATCGTATAACGTATAACGTACAACGTTTAACGTATAACGTATAACGTATAACGTATAACGTATAACGTATGGCGTATAACGTATAACGTATAACGTATAACGTCCAACGTATAACGTATAACGTATAACGTATAACGTATAACGTACAACGTTTAACGTATACCGTATAACGAATAACGTATAACGTATATCGCATGACGTATAACATATAACGTATAACGTATAACGTATAACGTACAACGTATAACGTATAACGTATAACGTATAACGTATAACGTATAACGTATAACGTATAACGTATAACGTACAACGTCTAACGTATAACGTATAACGTATAACGTATAACGTACAACGTATAACGTATAACGTATAACGTATAACGTATAACGTATAACGTATAACGTATAACGTATAACGTATAACGTATAACGTATATCGTATAACGTATAACGTACAACGTTTAACGTATAACGTATAACGTATAACGTATAACGTATAACGTATAACGTATAACGTAAAACGTACAACGTATAACGTATAACGTATATCCTATAACGCATAACGTATAACGTATAACGTATAACGTATAACGTATAACGTATAACGTATAACGAATAACGTATAACGTAGAACGTATAACGTATAACGTACAACGTATAACGTATAACGTATGTCCTATAACGCGTAACGTATAACGTATAACGTGAAACGTATAACGTATAACGTATAACGTATAACGTATAACGAATAACGTATAACGTATAACGTATAACGTACAACGTTTAACGTATAACGTATAACGTAGAACGTATAACGTATAACGTATAACGTATAACGTATAACGTACAACGTTTAACGTATACCGTATAACGAATAACGTATAACGTATATCGCATGACGTATAACATATAACGTATAACGTATAACGTATAACGTACAACGTATAACGTATAACGTATATCCTATAACGCATAGCGTATAACGTATAACGTATAACGTATAACGTATAACGTATAACGTATAACGTATAACGTATAACGTATAACGTGTAACGTATAACGTACAACGTTTAACGTTTAACGTATAACGTATAACGTATAACGTATAACGTATAACGTACAACGTTTAACATATACCGTATAACGAATAACGTATAACGTATATCGCATGACGTATAACATATAACGTATAACGTATAACGTATAACGTATGACGTATAACGTATAACGTAAAACGTTTAACGTATAACGTATAACGTATAACGTATAACGTATAACGTATATCGTACAACGTTCAACGTATAACGTATAATGTATAACGTATAACGTATAACGTATAACGTATAAGGTATAACGTATAACGTATAACGTATAACGTATAACGTACAACGTTTAACGTATAACGTCTAACGTATAACGTATAACGTATAACGTATAACGTACAACGTATAACGTATAACGTATAACGTATAACGTATAACGTATAACGTATAACGTGTAATGTGTAATGTATAACGTATAACGTATAACGTATAACGTATATCCTATAACGCATAGCGTATAACGTATAACGTATAACGTATAACGTATAACGTATAACGTATAACGTATAACGTATAACGTATAACGTGTAACGTATAACGTACAACGTTTAACGTTTAACGTATAACGTATAACGTATAACGTATAACGTATAACGCATAACGTATAACGTATAACGTATAACGTATAACGTATAACGTATAACGTATAACGTATAACGTATAACGTATAACGTGTAATGTGTAATGTATAACGTATAACGTATAACGTATAACGTATAACGTATAACGTATAACGTATAACGTATAACGTATAACGTATAACGTATAACGTATAACGTATAACGTATAGCGTATAACGTATAACGTATAACGTATAACGTACAACGTCTAACGTATAACGTATAACGTATAACATACAACGTATAACGTATAACGTATAACGTATAACGTATAACGTATAACGTATAACGTATAACGTATAACGTATAACGTATAACGTATAACGTATAACGTATAACGTATAACGTATAACCTATAACGTATAACGTATAACGTATAACGTGTAACGCATAACGTATAACGTATAACGTATAACGTATAACGTATAACGTATAACGTATAACGTATAACGTATAACGTATAACGTATAACGTATAACGTATAACGTATAACGTATAACGTATAACGTATAACGTATAACGTATAACGTATAACGTATAGCGTATAACGTATAACGTATAACGTATAACGTACAACGTCTAACGTATAACGTATAACGTATAACGTATAACGTACAACGTATATCGTATAACGTATAACGTATAACGTATAACGTATAACGTATAACGTATAACGTATAACGTATAACGTATATCGTATAACGTATAACGTACAACGTTTAACGTATAACGTATAACGTATAACGTATAACGTATAACGTATAACGTATGACGTATAACGTATAACGTACAACGTTTAACGTATAACGTATAACGTATAACGTATAACGTATAACGTATAACGTATAACGTATATCGTACAACGTTCAACGTATAACGTATAATGTATAACGTATAACGTATAACGTATAACGTATAACGTATAAGGTATAACGTATAACGTATAACGTACAACGTTTAACGTATAACGTATAACGTAGAACGTAGAACGTATAACGTATAACGTATAACGTATGACGTATAACGTATAACGTATAACGTATAACGTATAACGTATACAGTATAACGTATAACGTATAACGTGTAACGTATAACGTATAACGTATAACGTATAACGTATAACGTATAACGTATAACGTATAACGTATAACGTATAACGTATAACGTATAACGTATAACGTATAACGAATAACGTATAACGTATAACGTATGACGTACAACGTTTAACGTATAACGTATAACGTAGAACGTATAACGTATAACGTATAACGTATAACGTATGACGTATAACGTATAACGTACAACGTTTAACGTATAACGTATAACGTATAACGTATAACGTATAACGTATATCGTACAACGTTCAACGTATAACGTATAATGTACAACGTATAACGTATAACGTATAACGTATAAGGTATAACGTATAACGTATAACGTATAACGTATAACGTATAACGTATAACGTATAACGTACAACGTATAACGTATAACGTATATCCTATAACGCATAACGTATAACGTATAACGTATAACGTATAACGTATAACGTATAACGTATAACGTATAACGTATAACGTATAACGTATAACGTATAACGTATAACGTATAACGTATAACGTATAACGTATAACGTATAACGTATAACGTATAACGTATAACGTATAACGTACAACGTTTAACGTATAACGTATAACGTAGAACGTATAACGTATAACGTATAACGTATAACGTATAACGTATGACGTATAACGTATAACGTACATCGTTTAACGTATAATGTATAACGTAGAACGTATAACGTATAACGTATAACGTATAACGTATAACGTATAACGTACAACGTATAACGTATAACGTATATCCTATAACGCATAACGTATAACGTATAACGTATAACGTATAACGTATAACGTATAACGTATAACGTATAACGTATAACGTATAACGTATAACGTATAACGTATAACGTATAACGTATAACGTATAACGTATAACGTATAACGTATAACGTATAACGTATAACGTATAACGTATAACGTACAACGTTTAACGTATAACGTATAACGTAGAACGTATAACGTATAACGTATAACGTATAACGTATAACGTATGACGTATAACGTATAACGTACATCGTTTAACGTATAATGTATAACGTAGAACGTATAACGTACAACGTATAACGTATAACGTATAACGTACAACGTACAACGTATAACGTATAACGTATATCCTATAACGCATAACGTATAACGTATAACGTATAACGTATAACGTATATCGTATTACGTATAACGTACAACGTTTAACGTATAACGTATAACGTATAACGTATAACGTACAACGTATAACGTATAACGTATAACGTATAACGTATAACGTATAACGTATAACGTATAACGTGTAACGTATAACATACAACGTATAACTTATAACGTATAACGTATAACGTATAACGTATAACGTATAACGTATAACGTATAACGTATAACGTATAACGTATAACGTATAACGTATAACGTATACAGTATAACGTATAACGTATAACGTGTAACGTATAACGTATATCGTATAACGTATAACGTACAACGCTTAACGTATAACGTATAACGTAGAACGTATAACGTATAACGTATAACGTATAACGTATGACGTATAACGTATAACGTATAACGTATAACGTATAACGTATAACGTATACAGTATAACGTATAACGTATAACGTATAACGTATAACGTATACAGTATAACGTATAACGTATAACGTGTAACGTATAACGTATAACGTATAACGTATAACGTATAACGTATAACCTATAACGTATAACGTATAACGTAGAACGTATAACGTAGAACGTATAACGTATAACGTACAACGTATAACGTATAACGTATATCCTATAACGCGTAACGTATAACGTATAACGTGAAACGTATAACGTATAACGTATAACGTATAACGTATAACGAATAACGTATAACGTATAACGTATAACGTACAACGTTTAACGTATAACGTATAACGTGGAACGTATAACGTATAACGTATAACGTATAACGTATAACGTACAACGTTTAACGTATACCGTATAACGAATAACGTATAACGTATATCGCATGACGTATAACATATAACGTATAACGTATAACGTATAACGTACAACGTATAACGTATAACGTATATCCTATAACGCATAGCGTATAACGTATAACGTATAACGTATAACGTATAACGTATAACGTATAACGTATAACGTATAACGTATAACGTATAACGTGTAACGTATAACGTACAACGTTTAACGTTTAACGTATAACGTATAACGTATAACGTATAACGTATAACGTACAACGTTTAACATATACCGTATAACGAATAACGTATAACGTATATCGCATGACGTATAACATATAACGTATAACGTATAACGTATAACGTATGACGTATAACGTATAACGTAAAACGTTTAACGTATAACGTATAACGTATAACGTATAACGTATAACGTATATCGTACAAAGTTCAACGTATAACGTATAATGTATAACGTATAACGTATAACGTATAACGTATAAGGTATAACGTATAACGTATAACGTATAACGTATAACGTATAACGTACAACGTTTAACGTATAACGTCTAACGTATAACGTATAACGTATAACGTATAACGTACAACGTATAACGTATAACGTATTATATAACGTATAACGTATAACGTACAACGTTTAACGTATAACGTATAACGTATAACGTATAACGTATGACGCATAACGTACAACGTATAACGTATAACGTATATCCTATAACACATAACGTATAATGTATAACGTATAATATAACGTATAACGTATAACGTATAACGTATAACGTATAACGTATAACGTATAACGTATAACGTATAACGTATAACGTATAACGTATAACGTATAACGTATAACGTATAACGTATAACGTATAACGTATAACGTATAACGTATAACGTATAACGTATAACGTATAACGTATAACGTATAACGTATAACGTACAACGTTTAACGTATAACGTCTAACGTATAACGTATAACGTATAACGTATAACGTATAACGTATAACGTATAACGTATAACGTATAACGTATAACGTATAACGTATAACGTATAACGTATAACGTATAACGTATGGCGTATAACGTATAACGTATAACGTATAACGTATAACGTATAACGTCCAACGTATAACGTATAACGTATAAGGTATAACGTATAACGTACAACGTTTAACGTATACCGTATAACGAATAACGTATAACGTATATCGCATGACGTATAACATATAACGTATAACGTATAACGTATAACGTACAACGTATAACGTATAACGTATATCCTATAACGCATAACGTATAACGCATAACGTATAACGTATAACGTATAACGTATAACGTATAACGTATAACGTATAACGTATAACGTATAACGTATAACGTACAACGTATAACGTATAACGTATATCCTATAACGCATAACGTATAACGTATAACGTATAACGTATAACGTATAACGTATAACGTATAACGTATAACGTATAACGTATAACGTATAACGTATAACGTATAACGTATAACGTATAACGTATAACGTATAACGTATAACGTATAACGTATAACGTATAACGTATAACGTATAACGTACAACGTTTAACGTATAACGTATAACGTAGAACGTATAACGTATAACGTATAACGTATAACGTATGACGTATAACGTATAACGTACAACGTATAACGTATAATGTATAACGTAGAACCTATAACGTACAACGTATAACGTATAACGTATAACGTACAACGTACAACGTATAACGTATAACGTATATCCTATAACGCATAACGTATAACGTATATCGTATAACGTATAACGTATAACGTATAACGTATAACGTATAACGTATAACGTATAACGTATGTCGTATAACGTATTACGTATAACGTATAACGTATAACGTATAACGTATAACGTATAATGTATAACGTATAACGTATAACGTATAACGTATAACGTATAAGGTATAACGTATAACGTATAACGTATAACGTATAACGTATAACGTATAACGTATAACGTATACAGTATAACGTATAACGTATAACGTGTAACGTATAACGTATAACGTATAACGTATAACGTATAACGTATAACGTATAACGTATAACGTATAACGTATAACGTATAACGTATAACGTATAACGTATGGCGTATAACGTATAACGTATAACGTATAACGTCCAACGTATAACGTATAACGTATAACGTATAACGTATAACGTACAACGTTTAACGTATACCGTATAACGAATAACGTATAACGTATATCGCATGACGTATAACATATAACGTATAACGTATAACGTATAACGTACAACGTATAACGTATAACGTATAACGTATAACGTATAACGTATAACGTATAACGTATAACGTATAACGTATAACGTATAACGTATAGCGTATAGCGTATAACGTATAACGTATAACGTATAACGTACAACGTCTAACGTATAACGTATAACGTATAACGTATAACGTACAACGTATAACGTATAACGTATAACGTATAACGTATAACGTATAACGTATAACGTATAACGTATTACGTATAACGTATAACGTATATCGTATAACGTATAACGTACAACGTTTAACGTATAACGTATAACGTATTACGTATAACGTATAACGTATAACGTATAACGTAAAACGTACAACGTATAACGTATAACGTATATCCTATAACGCATAACGTATAACGTATAACGTATAACGTATAACGTATAACGTATAACGTATAACGTATAACGTAATACGTATAACGTAAAACGTATAACGTATAACGTATAACGTATAACGTATAACGTATAACGTATAACGTATAACGTATAACGTATAACGTATAACGTATAACGTATAACGTATAACGTATAACGTATAACGTATAACGCATAACGTATAACGTATAACCTATAACGTATAACGTATAACGTATAACGTATAACGTATAACGTATAACGTATAACGCATAACGCATAACGTATAACGTATAACGTATAACGTATAACGTATAATGTACAACGTTTAACGTATAACGTATAACGTAGAACGTATAACGTATAACGTATAACGTATAACGTATAACGTATAACGTATGACGTATAACGTATAACGTATAACGTATGACGTATAACGTATAACGTATAACGTATAACGTATAACGTATAACGTATACAGTATAACGTATAACGTATAACGTGTAACGTATAACGTATATCGTATTACGTATAACGTACAACGTTTAACGTATAACGTATAACGTAGAACGTATAACGTATAACGTATAACGTATAACGTATGACGTATAACGTATAACGTATAACGTATAACGTAAAACGTATACAGTATAACGTATAACGTATAACGTATAACGTATAACGTATACAGTATAACGTATAACGTATAACGTGTAACGTATAACGTATAACGTATAACGTATAACGTATAACGTATAACCTATAACGTATAACGTATAACGTAGAACGTATAACGTACAACGTATAACGTATAACGTACAACGTATAACGTATAACGTATATCCTATAACGCGTAACGTATAACGTATAACGTGAAACGTATAACGTATAACGTATAACGTATAACGTATAACGAATAACGTATAACGTATAACGTATAACGTACAACGTTTAACGTATAACGTATAACGTAGAACGTATAACGTATAACGTATAACGTATAACGTATAACGTATGGCGTATAACGTATAACGTATAACGTATAACGTATAACGTCCAACGTATAACGTATAACGTATAAGGTATAACGTATAACGTACAACGTTTAACGTATACCGTATAACGAATAACGTATAACGTATATCGCATGACGTATAACATATAACGTATAACGTATAACGTATAACGTACAACGTATAACGTATAACGTATATCCTATAACGCATAACGTATAACGCATAACGTATAACGTATAACGTATAACGTATAACGTATAACGTATAACGTATAACGTATAACGTATAACGTATAACGTACAACGTATAACGTATAACGTATATCCTATAACGCATAACGTATAACGTATAACGTATAACGTATAACGTATAACGTATAACGTATAACGTATAACGTATAACGTATAACGTATAACGTATAACGTATAACGTATAACGTATAACGTATAACGTATAACGTATAACGTATAACGTATAACGTATAACGTATAACGTACAACGTTTAACGTATAACGTATAACGTAGAACGTATAACGTATAACGCATAACGTATAACGTATAACGTATGACGTATAACGTATAACGTACAACGTATAACGTATAATGTATAACGTAGAACGTATAACGTACAACGTATAACGTATAACGTATAACGTACAACGTACAACGTATAACGTATAACGTATATCCTATAACGCATAACGTATAACGTATAACGTATAACGTATAACGTATAACGTATAACGTATAACGTATAACGTATAACGTATAACGTATGTCGTATAACGTATTACGTATAACGTATAACGTATAACGTATAACGTATAACGTATAATGTATAACGTATAACGTATAACGTATAACGTATAACGTATAACGTATAACGTATAACGTATAACGTATAACGTACAACGTATAACGTATAACGTATAACGTATAACGTATATCCTATAACGCATAACGTATAACGTATAACGTATAACGTATAACGTATAACGTATAACGTATAACGTATAACGTATAACGTATAGCGTATAGCGTATAACGTATAACGTATAACGTATAACGTACAACGTCTAACGTATAACGTATAACGTATAACGTATAACGTACAACGTATAACGTATAACGTATAACGTATAACGTATAACGTATAACGTATAACGTATAACGTATAACGTATAACGTATAACGTATATCGTATAACGTATAACGTACAACGTTTAACGTATAACGTATAACGTATAACGTATAACGTATAACGTATAACGTATAACGTAAAACGTACAACGTATAACGTATAACGTATATCCTATAACGCATAACGTATAACGTATAACGTATAACGTATAACGTATAACGTATAACGTATAACGTATAACGTAAAACGTATAACGTAAAACGTATAACGTATAACGTATAACGTATAACGTATAACGTATAACGTATAACGTATAACGTATAACGTATAACGTATAACGTATAACGTATAACGTATAACGTATAACGTATAACGTATAACGCATAACGTATAACGTATAACCTATAACGTATAACGTATAACGTATAACGTATAACGTATAACGTATAACGTATAACGCATAACGCATAACGTATAACGTATAACGTATAACGTATAACGTATAATGTACAACGTTTAACGTATAACGTATAACGTAGAACGTATAACGTATAACGTATAACGTATAACGTATAACGTATGACGTATAACGTATAACGTATAAAGTATGACGTATAACGTATAACGTATAACGTATAACGTATAACGTATACAGTATAACGTATAACGTATAACGTGTAACGTATAACGTATATCGTATAACGTATAACGTACAACGTTTAACGTATAACGTATAACGTAGAACGTATAACGTATAACGTATAACGTATAACGTATGACGTATAACGTATAACGTATAACGTATAACGTATAACGTATACAGTATAACGTATAACGTATAACGTATAACGTATAACGTATAACGTATACAGTATAACGTATAACGTATAACGTGTAACGTATAACGTATAACGTATAACGTATAACGTATAACGTATAACCTATAACGTATAACGTATAACGTAGAACGTATAACGTACAACGTATAACGTATAACGTACAACGTATAACGTATAACGTATATCCTATAACGCGTAACGTATAACGTATAACGTGAAACGTATAACGTATAACGTATAACGTATAACGTATAACGAATAACGTATAACGTATAACGTATAACGTACAACGTTTAACGTATAACGTATAACGTAGAACGTATAACGTATAACGTATAACGTATAACGTATGACGTATAACGTATAACGTATAACGTATAACGTATAACGTATAACGTATAACGTATAACGTATAACGTATAACGTACAACGTATAACGTATAACGTATAACGTATAACGTATATCCTATAACGCATAACGTATAACGTATAACGTATAACGTATAACGTATAACGTATAACGTATAACGTATAACGTATAACGAATAACGTATAACGTATAACGTATAACGTACAACGTTTGACGTATAACGTATAACGTATAACGTATAACGTATAACGTATAAGGTATAACGTATAACGTATAACGTATAACGTATAACGTATAACGTATAACGTATAACGTACAACGTATAACGTATAACGTATATCCTATAACGCATAACGTATAACGTATAACGTATAACGTATAACGTATAACGTATAACGTATAACGTATAACGTATAACGTATAACGTATAACGTATAACGTATAACGTATAACGTATAACGTATAACGTATAACGTATAACGTATAACGTATAACGTATAACGTACAACGTTTAACGTATAACGTATAACGTAGAACGTATAACGTATAACGTATAACGTATAACGTATGACGTATAACGTATAACGTACAACGTTTAACGTATAATGTATAGCGTAGAACGTATAACGTACAACGTATAACGTATAACGTATAACGTACAACGTACAACGTATAACGTATAACGTATATCCTATAACGCATAACGTATAACGTATAACGTATAACGTATAACGTATAACGTATAACGTATAACGTATAACGTATAACGTATGTCGTAATACGTATTACGTATAACGTATAACGTATAACGTATAACGTATAACGTATAACGTATAACGTATAACGTACAACGTTTAACGTATACCGTATAACGTATAACGTATAACGTACAACGTTTAACGTATAACGTCTAACGTATAACGTATAACGTATAACGTATAACGTACAACGTATAACGTATAACGTATTATATAACGTATAACGTATAACGTACAACGTTTAACGTATAACGTATAACGTATAACGTATAACGTATGACGCATAACGTACAACGTATAACGTATAACGTATATCCTATAACACATAACGTATAATGTATAACGTATAATATAACGTATAACGTATAACGTATAACGTATAACGTATAACGTATAACGTATAACGTATAACGTATAACGTATAACGTATAACGTATAACGTATAACGTATAACGTATAACGTATAACGTATAACGTATAACGTATAACGTATAACGTATAACGTATAACGTATAACGTATAACGTATAACGTATAACGTATAACGTACAACGTTTAACGTATAACGTCTAACGTATAACGTATAACGTATAACGTATAACGTATAACGTATAACGTATAACGTATAACGTATAACGTATAACGTATAACGTATAACGTATAACGTATAACGTATGGCGTATAACGTATAACGTATAACGTATAACGTATAACGTATAACGTCCAACGTATAACGTATAACGTATAAGGTATAACGTATAACGTACAACGTTTAACGTATACCGTATAACGAATAACGTATAACGTATATCGCATGACGTATAACATATAACGTATAACGTATAACGTATAACGTACAACGTATAACGTATAACGTATATCCTATAACGCATAACGTATAACGCATAACGTATAACGTATAACGTATAACGTATAACGTATAACGTATAACGTATAACGTATAACGTATAACGTATAACGTACAACGTATAACGTATAACGTATATCCTATAACGCATAACGTATAACGTATAACGTATAACGTATAACGTATAACGTATAACGTATAACGTATAACGTATAACGTATAACGTATAACGTATAACGTATAACGTATAACGTATAACGTATAACGTATAACGTATAACGTATAACGTATAACGTATAACGTATAACGTACAACGTTTAACGTATAACGTATAACGTAGAACGTATAACGTATAACGTATAACGTATAACGTATGACGTATAACGTATAACGTACAACGTATAACGTATAATGTATAACGTAGAACCTATAACGTACAACGTATAACGTATAACGTATAACGTACAACGTACAACGTATAACGTATAACGTATATCCTATAACGCATAACGTATAACGTATAACGTATAACGTATAACGTATAACGTATAACGTATAACGTATAACGTATAACGTATAACGTATGTCGTATAACGTATTACGTATAACGTATAACGTATAACGTATAACGTATAACGTATAATGTATAACGTATAACGTATAACGTATAACGTATAACGTATAACGTATAACGTATAACGTATAACGTATAACGCATAACGTATAACGTATAACGTATAACGTATAACGTACAACGTATAACGTATAACGTATAACGTATAACGTATATCCTATAACGCATAACGTATAACGTATAACGTATAACGTATAACGTATAACGTATAAGGTATAACGTATAACGTATAACGTATAACGTATAACGTATAACGTATAACGTATAACGTATACAGTATAACGTATAACGTATAACGTGTAACGTATAACGTATAACGTATAACGTATAACGTATAACGTATAACGTATAACGTATAACGTATAACGTATAACGTATAACGTATAACGTATAACGTATAACGTATAACGTATGGCGTATAACGTATAACGTATAACGTATAACGTCCAACGTATAACGTATAACGTATAACGTATAACGTATAACGTACAACGTTTAACGTATACCGTATAACGAATAACGTATAACGTATATCGCATGACGTATAACATATAACGTATAACGTATAACGTATAACGTACAACGTATAACGTATAACGTATAACGTATAACGTATAACGTATAACGTATAACGTATAACGTATAACGTATAACGTATAACGTATAACGTATAGCGTATAGCGTATAACGTATAACGTATAACGTATAACGTACAACGTCTAACGTATAACGTATAACGTATAACGTATAACGTACAACGTATAACGTATAACGTATAACGTATAACGTATAACGTATAACGTATAACGTATAACGTATTACGTATAACGTATAACGTATATCGTATAACGTATAACGTTCAACGTTTAACGTATAACGTATAACGTATTACGTATAACGTATAACGTATAACGTATAACGTAAAACGTACAACGTATAACGTATAACGTATATCCTATAACGCATAACGTATAACGTATAACGTATAACGTATAACGTATAACGTATAACGTATAACGTATAACGTAATACGTATAACGTAAAACGTATAACGTATAACGTATAACGTATAACGTATAACGTATAACGTATAACGTATAACGTATAACGTATAACGTATAACGTATAACGTATAACGTATAACGTATAACGTATAACGCATAACGTATAACGTATAACCTATAACGTATAACGTATAACGTATAACGTATAACGTATAACGTATAACGTATAACGCATAACGCATAACGTATAACGTATAACGTATAACGTATAACGTATAATGTACAACGTTTAACGTATAACGTATAACGTAGAACGTATAACGTATAACGTATAACGTATAACGTATAACGTATAACGTATGACGTATAACGTATAACGTATAACGTATGACGTATAACGTATAACGTATAACGTATAACGTATAACGTATAACGTATACAGTATAACGTATAACGTATAACGTGTAACGTATAACGTATATCGTATTACGTATAACGTACAACGTTTAACGTATAACGTATAACGTAGAACGTATAACGTATAACGTATAACGTATAACGTATGACGTATAACGTATAACGTATAACGTATAACGTATAACGTATAACGTATAACGTATAACGTATAACGTATAACGTATAACGTATACAGTATAACGTATAACGTATAACGTGTAACGTATAACGTATAACGTATAACGTATAACGTATAACGTATAACCTATAACGTATAACGTATAACGTAGAACGTATAACGTACAACGTATAACGTATAACGTACAACGTATAACGTATAACGTATATCCTATAACGCGTAACGTATAACGTATAACGTGAAACGTATAACGTATAACGTATAACGTATAACGTATAACGAATAACGTATAACGTATAACGTATAACGTACAACGTTTAACGTATAACGTATAACGTAGAACGTATAACGTATAACGTATAACGTATAACGTATGGCGTATAACGTATAACGTATAACGTATAACGTATAACGTCCAACGTATAACGTATAACGTATAAGGTATAACGTATAACGTACAACGTTTAACGTATACCGTATAACGAATAACGTATAACGTATATCGCATGACGTATAACATATAACGTATAACGTATAACGTATAACGTACAACGTATAACGTATAACGTATATCCTATAACGCATAACGTATAACGCATAACGTATAACGTATAACGTATAACGTATAACGTATAACGTATAACGTATAACGTATAACGTATAACGTATAACGTATAACGTATAACGTACAACGTATAACGTATAACGTATATCCTATAACGCATAACGTATAACGTATAACGTATAACGTATAACGTATAACGTATAACGTATAACGTATAACGTATAACGTATAACGTATAACGTATAACGTATAACGTATAACGTATAACGTATAACGTATAACGTATAACGTATAACGTATAACGTATAACGTACAACGTTTAACGTATAACGTATAACGTAGAACGTATAACGTATAACGTATAACGTATAACGTATAACGTATGACGTATAACGTATAACGTACAACGTATAACGTATAATGTATAACGTAGAACGTATAACGTACAACGTATAACGTATAACGTATAACGTACAACGTACAACGTATAACGTATAACGTATATCCTATAACGCATAACGTATAACGTATAACGTATAACGTATAACGTATAACGTATAACGTATAACGTATAACGTATAACGTATAACGTATAACGTATAATGTATAACGTATAACGTATAACGTATAACGTATAACGTATAACGTATAACGTATAACGTATGACGTATAACGTACAACGTATAACGTATAACGTATAACGTATAACGTATATCCTATAACGCATAACGTATAACGTATAACGTATAACGTATAACGTATAACGTATAACGTATAACGTATAACGTATAACGTATAGCGTATAGCGTATAACGTATAACGTATAACGTATAACGTACAACGTCTAACGTATAACGTATAACGTATAACGTATAACGTACAACGTATAACGTATAACGTATAACGTATAACGTATAACGTATAACGTATAACGTATAACGTATAACGTATAACGTATAACGTATATCGTATAACGTATAACGTACAACGTTTAACGTATAACGTATAACGTATAACGTATAACGTATAACGTATAACGTATAACGTATAACGTAAAACGTACAACGTATAACGTATAACGTATATCCTATAACGCATAACGTATAACGTATAACGTATAACGTATAACGTATAACGTATAACGTATAACGTATAACGTAAAACGTATAACGTAAAACGTATAACGTATAACGTATAACGTATAACGTATAACGTATAACGTATAACGTATAACGTATAACGTATAACGTATAACGTATAACGTATAACGTATAACGTATAACGCATAACGTATAACGTATAACCTATAACGTATAACGTATAACGTATAACGTATAACGTATAACGTATAACGTATAACGCATAACGCATAACGTATAACGTATAACGTATAACGTATAACGTATAATGTACAACGTTTAACGTATAACGTATAACGTAGAACGTATAACGTATAACGTATAACGTATAACGTATAACGTATGACGTATAACGTATAACGTATAAAGTATGACGTATAACGTATAACGTATAACGTATAACGTATAACGTATACAGTATAACGTATAACGTATAACGTGTAACGTATAACGTATATCGTATAACGTATAACGTACAACGTTTAACGTATAACGTATAACGTAGAACGTATAACGTATAACGTATAACGTATAACGTATGACGTATAACGTATAACGTATAACGTATAACGTATAACGTATACAGTATAACGTATAACGTATAACGTATAACGTATAACGTATAACGTATACAGTATAACGTATAACGTATAACGTGTAACGTATAACGTATAACGTATAACGTATAACGTATAACGTATAACCTATAACGTATAACGTATAACGTAGAACGTAGAACGTATAACGTACAACGTATAACGTATAACGTACAACGTATAACGTATAACGTATATCCTATAACGCGTAACGTATAACGTATAACGTGAAACGTATAACGTATAACGTATAACGTATAACGTATAACGAATAACGTATAACGTATAACGTATAACGTACAACGTTTAACGTATAACGTATAACGTAGAACGTATAACGTATAACGTATAACGTATAACGTATGACGTATAACGTATAACGTATAACGTATAACGTATAACGTATAACGTATAACGTATAACGTATAACGTATAACGTACAACGTATAACGTATAACGTTTAACGTATAACGTATATCCTATAACGCATAACGTATAACGTATAACGTATAACGTATAACGTATAACGTATAACGTATAACGTATAACGAATAACGTATAACGTATAACGTATAACGTACAACGTTTGACGTATAACGTATAACGTATAACGTATAACGTATAACGTATAAGGTATAACGTATAACGTATAACGTATAACGTATAACGTATAACGTATAACGTATAACGTATAACGTATAACGTATAACGTACAACGTATAACGTATAACGTATATCCTATAACGCATAACGTATAACGTATAACGTATAACGTATAACGTATAACGTATAACGTATAACGTATAACGTATAACGTATAACGTATAACGTATAACGTATAACGTATAACGTATAACGTATAACGTATAACGTATAACGTATAACGTATAACGTATAACGTATAACGTATAACGTACAACGTTTAACGTATAACGTATAACGTAGAACGTATAACGTATAACGTATAACGTATAACGTATGACGTATAACGTATAACGTACAACGTTTAACGTATAATGTATAGCGTAGAACGTATAACGTACAACGTATAACGTATAACGTATAACGTACAACGTACAACGTATAACGTATAACGTATATCCTATAACGCATAACGTATAACGTATAACGTATAACGTATAACGTATAACGTATAACGTATAACGTATAACGTATAACGTATAACGTATAACGTATGTCGTAATACGTATTACGTATAACGTATAACGTATAACGTATAACGTATAACGTATAACGTATAACGTATAACGTACAACGTTTAACGTATACCGTATAACGAATAACGTATAACGTATATCGCATGACGTATAACATATAACGTATAACGTATAACGTATAACGTATAACGTACAACGTATAACGTATAACGTATATCCTATAACGCATAGCGTATAACGTATAACGTATAACGTATAACGTATAACGTATAACGTATAACGTATAACGTATAACGTATAACGTGTAACGTATAACGTACAACGTTTAACGTTTAACGTATAACGTATAACGTATAACGTATAACGTATAACGTACAACGTTTAACATATACCGTATAACGAATAACGTATAACGTATATCGCATGACGTATAACATATAACGTATAACGTATAACGTATAACGTATAACGTATAACGTATAACGTATAACGTATAACGTATAACGTATAACGTATAACGTATAACGTATAACGTATAGCGTATAACGTATAACGTATAACGTATAACGTACAACGTCTAACGTATAACGTATAACGTATAACGTATAACGTACAACGTATAACGTATAACGTATAACGTATAACGTATAACGTATAACGTATAACGTATAACGTATAACGTATAACGTATAACGTATATCGTATAACGTATAACGTATAACGTTTAACGTATAACGTATAACGTATAACGTATAACGTATAACGTATAACGTATAACGTGTAACGTATAACGTATATCGTATAACGTATAACGTACAACGTTTAACGTATAACGTATAACGTAGAACGTATAACGTATAACGTATAACGTATAACGTATGACGTATAACGTATAACGTATAACGTATAACGTATAACGTATACAGTATAACGTATAACGTATAACGTATAACGTATAACGTATACAGTATAACGTATAACGTATAACGTGTAACGTATAACGTATAACGTATAACGTATAACGTATAACGTATAACCTATAACGTATAACGTATAACGTAGAACGTATAACGTACAACGTATAACGTATAACGTACAACGTATAACGTATAACGTATATCCTATAACGCGTAACGTATAACGTATAACGTGAAACGTATAACGTATAACGTATAACGTATAACGTATAACGTACAACGTTTAACGTATAACGTATAACGTAGAACGTATAACGTATAACGCATAACGCATAACGTATAACGTATAACGTATAACGTATAACGTATAACGTACAACGTTTAACGTATAACGTATAACGTAGAACGTATAATGTATAACGTATGGCGTATAACGTATAACGTATAACGTATAACGTACAACGTTTAACGTATACCGTATAACGAATAACGTATAACGTATATCGCATGACGTATAACATATAACGTATAACGTATAACGTATAACGTACAACGTATAACGTATAACGTATATCCTATAACGCATAGCGTATAACGTATAACGTATAACGTATAACGTATAACGTATAACGTATAACGTATAACGTATAACGTATAACGTGTAACGTATAACGTACAACGTTTAACGTTTAACGTATAACGTATAACGTATAACGTATAACGTATAACGTACAACGTTTAACATATACCGTATAACGAATAACGTATAACGTATATCGCATGACGTATAACATATAACGTATAACGTATAACGTATAACGTATGACGTATAACGTATAACGTACAACGTTTAACGTATAACGTATAACGTATAACGTATAACGTATAACGTATAACGTATAACGTATAACGTACAACGTATAACGTATAACGTATTATATAACGTATAACGTATAACGTACAACGTTTAACGTATAACGTATAACGTATAACGTATAACGTATGACGTATAACGTACAACGTATAACGTATAACGTATATCCTATAACACATAACGTATAATGTATAACGTATAATATAACGTATAACGTATAACGTATAACGTATAACGTCTAACGTATAACGTATAACGTATAACGTATAACGTATAACGTATAACGTATAACGTATAACGTACAACGTTTAACGTATAACGTCTAACGTATAACGTATAACGTATAACGTATAACGTACAACGTATAACGTATAACGTATTATATAACGTATAACGTATAACGTACAACGTTTAACGTATAACGTATAACGTATAACGTATAACGTATGACGTATAACGTACAACGTATAACGTATAACGTATATCCTATAACACATAACGTATAATGTATAACGTATAATATAACGTATAACGTATAACGTATAACGTATAACGTATAACGTATAACGTATAACGTATAACGTATAACGTATAACGTATAACGTATAACGTATAACGTATAACGTATAACGTATAACGTATAACGTATAACGTATAACGTATAACGTATAACGTACAACGTTTAACGTATAACGTCTAACGTATAACGTATAACGCATAACGTATAACGTATAACGTATAACGTATAACGTATAAGGTATAACGTATAACGTATAACGTATAACGTATAACGTATAACGTATAACGTATAACGTATACAGTATAACGTATAACGTATAACGTGTAACGTATAACGTATAACGTATAACGTATAACGTATAACGTATAACGTATAACGTATAACGTATAACGTATAACGTATAACGTATAACGTATAACGTATGGCGTATAACGTATAACGTATAACGTATAACGTCCAACGTATAACGTATAACGTATAACGTATAACGTATAACGTACAACGTTTAACGTATACCGTATAACGAATAACGTATAACGTATATCGCATGACGTATAACATATAACGTATAACGTATAACGTATAACGTACAACGTATAACGTATAACGTATAACGTATAACGTATAACGTATAACGTATAACGTATAACGTATAACGTATAACGTATAACGTATAGCGTATAGCGTATAACGTATAACGTATAACGTATAACGTACAACGTCTAACGTATAACGTATAACGTATAACGTATAACGTACAACGTATAACGTATAACGTATAACGTATAACGTATAACGTATAACGTATAACGTATAACGTATAACGTATAACGTATAACGTATATCGTATAACGTATAACGTACAACGTTTAACGTATAACGTATAACGTATAACGTATAACGTATAACGTATAACGTATAACGTAAAACGTACAACGTATAACGTATAACGTATAACGTATGGCGTATAACGTATAACGTATAACGTATAACGTCCAACGTATAACGTATAACGTATAACGTATAACGTATAACGTACAACGTTTAACGTATACCGTATAACGAATAACGTATAACGTATATCGCATGACGTATAACATATAACGTATAACGTATAACGTATAACGTACAACGTATAACGTATACCGTATAACGAATAACGTATAACGTATATCGCATGACGTATAACATATAACGTATAACGTATAACGTATAACGTACAACGTATAACGTATAACGTATATCCTATAACGCATAGCGTATAACGTATAACGTATAACGTATAACGTATAACGTATAACGTATAACGTATAACGTATAACGTATAACGTATAACGTGTAACGTATAACGTACAACGTTTAACGTTTAACGTATAACGTATAACGTATAACGTATAACGTATAACGTATAAGGTATAACGTATAACGTATAACGTATAACGTATAACGTATAACGTATAACGTATAACGTATACAGTATAACGTATAACGTATAACGTGTAACGTATAACGTATAACGTATAACGTATAACGTATAACGTATAACGTATAACGTATAACGTATAACGTATAACGTATAACGTATAACGTATAACGTATGGCGTATAACGTATAACGTATAACGTATAACGTCCAACGTATAACGTATAACGTATAACGTATAACGTATAACGTACAACGTTTAACGTATACCGTATAACGAATAACGTATAACGTATAACGTATAACGTATAACGTATAACGTATAACGTATAACGTATAACGTATAGCGTATAGCGTATAACGTATAACGTATAACGTATAACGTACAACGTCTAACGTATAACGTATAACGTATAACGTATAACGTACAACGTATAACGTATAACGTATAACGTATAACGTATAACGTATAACGTATAACGTACAACGTATAACGTATAACGTATAACGTATAACGTACAACGTCTAACGTATAACGTATAACGTATAACGTATAACGTATAACGTACAACGTATAACGTATAACGTATGACGTATAACGTATAACGTATAACGTATAACGTATAACGTATACAGTATAACGTATAACGTATAACGTATAACGTATAACGTATAACGTATAACGTATACAGTATAACGTATAACGTATAACGTGTAACGTATAACGTATAACGTATAACGTATAACGTATAACGTATAACCTATAACGTATAACGTATAACGTAGAACGTATAACGTACAACGTATAACGTATAACGTACAACGTATAACGTATAACGTATATCCTATAACGCGTAACGTATAACGTATAACGTGAAACGTATAACGTATAACGTATAACGTATAACGTATAACGAATAACGTATAACGTATAACGTATAACGTACAACGTTTAACGTATAACGTATAACGTAGAACGTATAACGTATAACGTATAACGTATAACGTATGACGTATAACGTATAACGTATAACGTATAACGTATAACGTATAACGTACAACGTATAACGTATAACGTATAACGTATAACGTATATCCTATAACGCATAACGTATAACGTATGACGTATAACGTATAACGTATAACGTATAACGTATAACGAATAACGTATAACGTATAACGTATAACGTACAACGTTTGACGTATAACGTATAACGTATAACGTATAACGTATAACGTATAAGGTATAACGTATAACGTATAACGTATAACGTATAACGTATAACGTATAACGTATAACGTACAACGTATAACGTATAACGTATATCCTATAACGCATAACGTATAACGTATAACGTATAACGTATAACGTATAACGTATAACGTATAACGTATAACGTATAACGTATAACGTATAACGTATAACGTATAACGTATAACGTATAACGTATAACGTATAACGTATAACGTATAACGTATAACGTACAACGTTTAACGTATAACGTATAACGTAGAACGTATAACGTATAACGTATAACGTATAACGTATGACGTATAACGTATAACGTACAACGTTTAACGTATAATGTATAGCGTAGAACGTATAACGTACAACGTATAACGTATAACGTATAACGTACAACGTACAACGTATAACGTATAACGTATATCCTATAACGCATAACGTATAACGTATAACGTATAACGTATAACGTATAACGTATAACGTATAACGTATAACGTATAACGTATGTCGTAATACGTATTACGTATAACGTATAACGTATAACGTATAACGTATAACGTATAACGTATAACGTATAACGTACAACGTTTAACGTATACCGTATAACGAATAACGTATAACGTATATCGCATGACGTATAACATATAACGTATAACGTATAACGTATAACGTATAACGTACAACGTATAACGTATAACGTATATCCTATAACGCATAGCGTATAACGTATAACGTATAACGTATAACGTATAACGTATAACGTATAACGTATAACGTATAACGTATAACGTGTAACGTATAACGTACAACGTTTAACGTTTAACGTATAACGTATAACGTATAACGTATAACGTATAACGTACAACGTTTAACATATACCGTATAACGAATAACGTATAACGTATATCGCATGACGTATAACATATAACGTATAACGTATAACGTATAACGTATAACGTATAACGTATAACGTATAACGTATAACGTATAACGTATAACGTATAACGTATAACGTATACAGTATAACGTATAACGTATAACGTGTAACGTATAACGTATAACGTATAACGTATAACGTATAACGTATAACCTATAACGTATAACGTATAACGTAGAACGTATAACGTACAACGTATAACGTATAACGTACAACGTATAACGTATAACGTATATCCTATAACGCGTAACGTATAACGTATAACGTGAAACGTATAACGTATAACGTATAACGTATAACGTATAACGAATAACGTATAACGTATAACGTATAACGTACAACGTTTAACGTATAACGTATAACGTAGAACGTATAACGTATAACGTATAACGTATAACGTATGACGTATAACGTATAACGTATAACGTATAACGTATAACGTATAACGTACAACGTATAACGTATAACGTATAACGTATAACGTATATCCTATAACGCATAACGTATAACGTATAACGTATAACGTATAACGTATAACGTATAACGTATAACGAATAACGTATAACGTATAACGTTTAACGTACAACGTTTGACGTATAACGTATAACGTATAACGTATAACGTATAACGTATAAGGTATAACGTATAACGTATAACGTATAACGTATAACGTATAACGTATAACGTATAACGTACAACGTATAACGTATAACGTATATCCTATAACGCATAACGTATAACGTATAACGTATAACGTATAACGTATAACGTATAACGTATAACGTATAACGTATAACGTATAACGTATAACGTATAACGTATAACGTATAACGTATAACGTATAACGTATAACGTATAACGTATAACGTATAACGTACAACGTTTAACGTATAACGTATAACGTAGAACGTATAACGTATAACGTATAACGTATAACGTATGACGTATAACGTATAACGTACAACGTTTAACGTATAATGTATAGCGTAGAACGTATAACGTACAACGTATAACGTATAACGTATAACGTACAACGTACAACGTATAACGTATAACGTATATCCTATAACGCATAACGTATAACGTATAACGTATAACGTATAACGTATAACGTATAACGTATAACGTATAACGTATAACGTATGTCGTAATACGTATTACGTATAACGTATAACGTATAACGTATAACGTATAACGTATAACGTATAACGTATAACGTACAACGTTTAACGTATACCGTATAACGAATAACGTATAACGTATATCGCATGACGTATAACATATAACGTATAACGTATAACGTATAACGTATAACGTACAACGTATAACGTATAACGTATATCCTATAACGCATAGCGTATAACGTATAACGTATAACGTATAACGTATAACGTATAACGTATAACGTATAACGTATAACGTATAACGTGTAACGTATAACGTACAACGTTTAACGTTTAACGTATAACGTATAACGTATAACGTATAACGTATAACGTACAACGTTTAACATATACCGTATAACGAATAACGTATAACGTATATCGCATGACGTATAACATATAACGTATAACGTATAACGTATAACGTATAACGTATAACGTATAACGTATAACGTATAACGTATAACGTATAACGTATAACGTATACAGTATAACGTATAACGTATAACGTGTAACGTATAACGTATAACGTATAACGTATAACGTATAACGTATAACCTATAACGTATAACGTATAACGTAGAACGTATAACGTACAACGTATAACGTATAACGTACAACGTATAACGTATAACGTATATCCTATAACGCGTAACGTATAACGTATAACGTGAAACGTATAACGTATAACGTATAACGTATAACGTATAACGAATAACGTATAACGTATAACGTATAACGTACAACGTTTAACGTATAACGTATAACGTAGAACGTATAACGTATAACGTATAACGTATAACGTATGACGTATAACGTATAACGTATAACGTATAACGTATAACGTATAACGTACAACGTATAACGTATAACGTATAACGTATAACGTATATCCTATAACGCATAACGTATAACGTATAACGTATAACGTATAACGTATAACGTATAACGTATAACGAATAACGTATAACGTATAACGTTTAACGTACAACGTTTGACGTATAACGTATAACGTATAACGTATAACGTATAACGTATAAGGTATAACGTATAACGTATAACGTATAACGTATAACGTATAACGTATAACGTATAACGTACAACGTATAACGTATAACGTATATCCTATAACGCATAACGTATAACGTATAACGTATAACGTATAACGTATAACGTATAACGTATAACGTATAACGTATAACGTATAACGTATAACGTATAACGTATAACGTATAACGTATAACGTATAACGTATAACGTATAACGTATAACGTATAACGTACAACGTTTAACGTATAACGTATAACGTAGAACGTATAACGTATAACGTATAACGTATAACGTATGACGTATAACGTATAACGTACAACGTTTAACGTATAATGTATAGCGTAGAACGTATAACGTACAACGTATAACGTATAACGTATAACGTACAACGTACAACGTATAACGTATAACGTATATCCTATAACGCATAACGTATAACGTATAACGTATAACGTATAACGTATAACGTATAACGTATAACGTATAACGTATAACGTATGTCGTAATACGTATTACGTATAACGTATAACGTATAACGTATAACGTATAACGTATAACGTATAACGTATAACGTACAACGTTTAACGTATACCGTATAACGAATAACGTATAACGTATATCGCATGACGTATAACATATAACGTATAACGTATAACGTATAACGTATAACGTACAACGTATAACGTATAACGTATATCCTATAACGCATAGCGTATAACGTATAACGTATAACGTATAACGTATAACGTATAACGTATAACGTATAACGTATAACGTATAACGTGTAACGTATAACGTACAACGTTTAACGTTTAACGTATAACGTATAACGTATAACGTATAACGTATAACGTACAACGTTTAACATATACCGTATAACGAATAACGTATAACGTATATCGCATGACGTATAACATATAACGTATAACGTATAACGTATAACGTATAACGTATAACGTATAACGTATAACGTATAACGTATAACGTATAACGTATAACGTATAACGTATAACGTATAGCGTATAACGTATAACGTATAACGTATAACGTACAACGTCTAACGTATAACGTATAACGTATAACGTATAACGTACAACGTATAACGTATAACGTATAACGTATAACGTATAACGTATAACGTATAACGTATAACGTATAACGTATAACGTATAACGTATATCGTATAACGTATAACGTATAACGTTTAACGTATAACGTATAACGTATAACGTATAACGTATAACGTATAACGTATAACGTGTAACGTATAACGTATATCGTATAACGTATAACGTACAACGTTTAACGTATAACGTATAACGTAGAACGTATAACGTATAACGTATAACGTATAACGTATGACGTATAACGTATAACGTATAACGTATAACGTATAACGTATACAGTATAACGTATAACGTATAACGTATAACGTATAACGTATACAGTATAACGTATAACGTATAACGTGTAACGTATAACGTATAACGTATAACGTATAACGTATAACGTATAACCTATAACGTATAACGTATAACGTAGAACGTATAACGTACAACGTATAACGTATAACGTACAACGTATAACGTATAACGTATATCCTATAACGCGTAACGTATAACGTATAACGTGAAACGTATAACGTATAACGTATAACGTATAACGTATAACGTACAACGTTTAACGTATAACGTATAACGTAGAACGTATAACGTATGGCGTATAACGTATAACGTATAACGTATAACGTACAACGTTTAACGTATACCGTATAACGAATAACGTATAACGTATATCGCATGACGTATAACATATAACGTATAACGTATAACGTATAACGTACAACGTATAACGTATAACGTATATCCTATAACGCATAGCGTATAACGTATAACGTATAACGTATAACGTATAACGTATAACGTATAACGTATAACGTATAACGTATAACGTATAACGTGTAACGTATAACGTACAACGTTTAACGTTTAACGTATAACGTATAACGTATAACGTATAACGTATAACGTACAACGTTTAACATATACCGTATAACGAATAACGTATAACGTATATCGCATGACGTATAACATATAACGTATAACGTATAACGTATAACGTATGACGTATAACGTATAACGTACAACGTTTAACGTATAACGTATAACGTATAACGTATAACGTATAACGTATAACGTATAACGTATAACGTACAACGTATAACGTATAACGTATTATATAACGTATAACGTATAACGTACAACGTTTAACGTATAACGTATAACGTATAACGTATAACGTATGACGTATAACGTACAACGTATAACGTATAACGTATATCCTATAACACATAACGTATAATGTATAACGTATAATATAACGTATAACGTATAACGTATAACGTATAACGTATAACGTCTAACGTATAACGTATAACGTATAACGTATAACGTATAACGTATAACGTATAACGTACAACGTTTAACGTATAACGTCTAACGTATAACGTATAACGTATAACGTATAACGTACAACGTATAACGTATAACGTATTATATAACGTATAACGTATAACGTACAACGTTTAACGTATAACGTATAACGTATAACGTATAACGTATAACGTATAACGTATGACGTATAACGTACAACGTATAACGTATAACGTATATCCTATAACACATAACGTATAATGTATAACGTATAATATAACGTATAACGTATAACGTATAACGTATAACGTATAACGTATAACGTATAACGTATAACGTATAACGTATAACGTATAACGTATAACGTATAACGTATAACGTATAACGTATAACGTATAACGTATAACGTATAACGTATAACGTATAACGTATAACGTATAACGTACAACGTTTAACGTATAACGTCTAACGTATAACGTATAACGTATAACGTATAACGTATAACGTATAACGTATAACGTATAACGTATAACGTATAACGTATAACGTATAACGTATAACGTATAACGTATAACGTATGGCGTATAACGTATAACGTATAACGTATAACGTATAACGTCCAACGTATAACGTATAACGTATAAGGTATAACGTATAACGTACAACGTTTAACGTATACCGTATAACGAATAACGTATAACGTATATCGCATAACGTATAACATATAACGTATAACGTATAACGTATAACGTACAACGTATAACGTATAACGTATATCCTATAACGCATAACGTATAACGCATAACGTATAACGTATAACGTATAACGTATAACGTATAACGTATAACGCATAACGTATAACGTATAACGTATAACGTACAACGTATAACGTATAACGTATATCCTATAACGCATAACGTATAACGTATAACGTATAACGTATAACGTATAACGTATAACGTATAACGTATAACGTATAACGTATAACGTATAACGTATAACGTATAACGTATAACGTATAACGTATAACGTATAACGTATAACGTATAACGTACAACGTTTAACGTATAACGTATAACGTAGAACGTATAACGTATAACGTATAACGTATAACGTATGACGTATAACGTATAACGTACAACGTATAACGTATAATGTATAACGTAGAACGTATAACGTACAACGTATAACGTATAACGTATAACGTACAACGTACAACGTATAACGTATAACGTATATCCTATAACGCATAACGTATAACGTATAACGTATAACGTATAACGTATAACGTATAACGTATAACGTATAACGTATAACGTATAACGTATAACGTATGTCGTATAACGTATTACGTATAACGTATAACGTATAACGTATAACGTATAACGTATAATGTATAACGTATAACGTATAACGTATAACGTATAACGTATAACGTATAACGTATAACGTATAACGTATAACGTACAACGTTTAACGTATAACGTCTAACGTATAACGTATAACGTATAACGTATAACGTACAACGTATAACGTATAACGTATTATATAACGTATAACGTATAACGTACAACGTTTAACGTATAACGTATAACGTATAACGTATAACGTATAACGTATAACGTATGACGTATAACGTACAACGTATAACGTATAACGTATATCCTATAACACATAACGTATAATGTATAACGTATAATATAACGTATAACGTATAACGTATAACGTATAACGTATAACGTATAACGTATAACGTATAACGTATAACGTATAACGTATAACGTATAACGTATAACGTATAACGTATAACGTATAACGTATAACGTATAACGTATAACGTATAACGTATAACGTATAACGTATAACGTATAACGTACAACGTTTAACGTATAACGTCTAACGTATAACGTATAACGTATAACGTATAACGTATAACGTATAACGTATAACGTATAACGTATAACGTATAACGTATAACGTATAACGTATAACGTATAACGTATGGCGTATAACGTATAACGTATAACGTATAACGTATAACGTCC